>NC_134354.1:766681892-766761892 GCF_048569485.1 Anomaloglossus baeobatrachus
CGTTGGCACTCAGACTGGGCTGTGATGTATATGCCGGGGTTGGCACTTTTATAGTCTGTAGGTGCATTAGGGAACACACTATTATAATGTGCACATACTGGGGTACACACTGACCTTGGCACTCGTACAAACTGTACTAGCATTACCGCATACATTGGCCCTTCTATAGACTGGTATAGCAGTGGGGTACACTTGGCATTAGTATTCGCACAGACCGTGCTATCATTGGGGTATACGCCGACATTGCAACTCACACAGACTGCTTCAGCATCACAGTATGTGTTGGCATTAGCATTCAAAGACTGAATGTTGGCGTACACTTGGTACACATTGACTATAGTAAGATGAGGGTGTATGTTGGTATATATTGGCATTAATAGCTTGTACAAGCAGTGAGTACACATGTTGCACATTGGCACTCATAGACTGTACAACACTTGGGGAAACATTGGTACATATTGGCACTCACACTGTCCTAGCATGAGTGTACATTGGTACACATTGACACTCACACTGACCTAGCATGAGGGTACATTGGTGTATATTGGCACTCACAGTGACCTAGCATGGGGTTACACGTTGATACATATCGGCACTCACACTCTCCTAGCATGGGGGTACACATTGGTACACATTGACACTCACACTGACCTAGCATGAGGGTACATTGGTGTATATTGGCACTCACAGTGACCTAGCATGGGGTTACACGTTGATACATATCGGCACTCACACTCTCCTAGCATGGGGGTACACATTGGTACATATTGGCACTCACACTGTCCTAGCATGGGGGTACACGTTGGTACATATTGGCACTCACACTGTCCTAGCATGGGGGTACACGTTGATACATATTGGCACTCACACTGTCCTAGCATGGGGGTACATGTTAGTACATATCGGCACTCACACTCTCCTAGCATGGGGGTACATTGGTACACAGTAGCACTCACAGTGACCTAGCATGTGGGTATATTGGTGTATATTGACACTCACACTGACCTAGCATGTGGGTACATTGGTGTATATTGACACTCACAGTGACCTAGCATGAGGGTACATAGGTACACATTGGCACTCACACTGTCCTAGCATGAGTGTACATTGGTACACATTGACACTCACACTGACCTAGCATGAGGGTACATTGGTGTATATTGGCACTCACAGTAACCTAGCATAAAGGTACACGTTGGCACTCACACTGTCCTAGCATACGGGTACACATTGGTGCATATTGGCCTTTACAGTACACTAGCATGGGGGTACACATATTAATATGCAGACTCTAATCATTGGGGTACACGTTGGCATTAGGAGTCTTAGGTTTGAGGTACATGTAGGTTTACACTGGCACTCATACACTTCTATTTTCAGGTACACTTTGGTACTCCTGTAGATTGTACTACATTGGGGTACACGTTGGTATATATTGGCAATCATAGAGTGGCGGACATAGACATAAGAGTCCCTGTGCAAGAAGAATATCAATATATGGGCCATGTGCAGCCCAAGAGCTCATCATAACGCACAACTCCACCTGCTTTGGAGCTTTGGAGTTAGAAATGGGCCCTCTCACATCCGGTGGCGCACATTGGCACTCTTTGACTACTACATTGGGGTACTCATTCACATGGGCACTACTACATAGGATACTCATTCACATTGGCATTACTACATAGGGGCACTCATTCACATTGGCACTACTACATAGGGGCACTCATTCACATTGGCACTACTACATAGGGGCACTCATTCACATTGGCACTACTACATAGGGGCACTCATTCACATTGGCACTACTACATAGGGGCACTCATTCACATTGGCACTACTACATAGGGGCACTCATTCACATTGGCACTACTACATAGGGGCACTCATTCACATTGGCACTACTACATAGGGGCACTCATTCACATTGGCACTACTACATAGGATACTCATTCATTTTGGCACTACTCCATTGGGGTACGCAATCACATTGGCACTACCACATTGGGGTACTCATTCACATTGGCACTACTACATTGGGGTACGCAATCACATTGGCGCTACCACATTGGGGTACTCATTCACATTGGCACTACTACATTGGGGTACGCAATCACATTGGCACTACCACATTGGGGTACTCATTCACATTGGCACTACTACATTGGGGTACGCAATCACATTGGCGCTACCACATTGGGGTACTCATTCACATTGGCACTACTACATTGGGGTACGCAATCACATTCGCACTACCACATTGGGGTACTCATTCACATTGGCACTCTACACATCTATTCTTCCTAATAAACCTTTTTTCCATGTTACCCTCTTTGAGGACAACATCTCCTCGAAGCAAAGCATTAAAATAGACGTCGCTCGGCACGGAGAGCTCACATCTCTGTTCACACCTTGTCACGGCGCCGCTAATTGTTCACTAGTCACATGTAACGTGTGATTTACATCAGGTACAGATAAATAAATCCATTCTTCACAAGTCCTTGGAGAAGCTTTCAGATGCAATGAAAAAGCCAATATGCCACCCAACCTATGGCACATTAATGCACATACCACAGTGGGAAGGCGGAAGCCATTAGTGCCCCCCTGACCCTGCAGCACGTATATATACCATATCTATGTGTGACTTACCATCAGTGGCTGCAAGAATAAGCGCTCCTGTAATGTGAAATACATGGAAATCTTGGAAATAGCACGAGAGGAAGATGCTGGCACATAAGGCGCACCTGCCCATATTGGAACCCCAGGTCTACGATGAGGATCTCCAGAAGGTGCACATCTAGTCATTGAGGTGCGGGGCTGGTAGGGTTGTAATCCCATCAGGGCACCTGGAAATCAGGATCTGGCAAGTAGCGGTGCAGCTTCTCGCAGTCATGTTTGCTATCAATGTGGAGCGTGTGCTCTGGGATCAAACATTTCAGCGACACGTTCTGCAATCCTACATGCAATAGGCTACAAGTGCCGGTCCCAGGAGGGCACACGAGGTGGAGATACGATAGTGATTCCTAGCTGAGCTTCAAAGCCTTTGTCTAGGGGAACACAGGCAGCGGCAGGAGTCTCAAAAATCAGGAGAATCAGCCAGACTCAGTGCATGAAAGGGAGGGCGTCTTATCCCTGGAACCTACTCATACCCATAAACTTCTACGAGCCGATATGCTCAGTTTTATTTCTTTCTGTCTCCTTTCAAAAGGCTTTGAATTTTTGTAGTTTTTGATTTTGCTTTAGATTTATTTTCCTTTCGGCTACGTTCCCACGATGAGCTTTAGGTGACTTTTCGATGCTGTGTAATATTGCTGAGTCGAAAACGTAGAGTCTTACAGTTCCAGTGGAGTCGATGGGATTGATAGAAGTCTACGGCCCACTTTGCTTCTTTTTTACTCAGCGTAAACTGACCTGTGATGCGGTTGGTCAATTCTTTTACATTGATGGTCTATCATTAGATAGGTCATCAATGTCTGATCGTCCGGGGTCCGACACCTGGCACCCCCATTGATCACCTGTTTTTGGTGTCAGTGGCAGCACCCAAAAATGCCCAGTACCGGAGCTGTCCCGTCTTCGGATACTGACTGTGGCCGAGTACTGCCATTCAAATCAGTAGGAGACGAATGTGCACCACCCTGCCGCGGCGATATCAGAAGCCGGGGAGCTCTAAAACCAGCATTTACGGCTGCCTGCTGCTGCTGTGAATGAAGGCACAGATGCCGAGCCATGAGGGATCCACACTCCTTTACCAGAGAGAGCCAGTGCTTGTAGACCTCTTCGGACGGGGTGTGCAACACTACTCTACTCTTCAGGGCAGCTTCTACTACCAAGCAGCCGGTCACCATCATAGATGTAGTAGATAGACACAGGACACTGCAGAACTCTTGGCAAAATAACTGTCAATGGTTTTATTACTTCTTCCACCTTCACGACAGACATGGCCACACTTATCTGGTTCTGTTGCTGTTTCCTGCGGTGCTCCGGCTTGGCCTATCCCGCTTACTGGGACCTAGCCCTCGAGCTGCCGGGCCTATTCCCCCTGTTCATCTCTCCTTGGTTAGTCATGGTCCTCTCACTACCTTGAACGGTTTCTGGTCACTCTACTTCCTTAGACCCGTCCCGATCAACTCTCGCTCTGGACGTCCACGTAGTCCCTAGACTCTTCTAAGTCCGCCCCAAGGTGTGCCGTAGGCTCTAGACCCTTGGAGAGTACCTCTGGGTTTCCCGAAGGACCCAAGTTACAAGGTCATGCATTTCAGAACAGCTGCCTTCTAGGTCTGTCCCTACAACCAACCCTCTGGCCATCTGTCACCCCTACCACCTTTGCTCTCAGCTCCTTCTGTAACCAGGAAATATTTGATACTGCTATATCTATTGCTAATAAAGTCTATCTATATAACATTCTCCACTCTGCTACTTCTAATACAACCTATTTTCTTCCTGACATCTTCTCCGCCTAATACACTTCACCACACGTAGCTAACACATTTATAACACATAACAGATTAGACTTCACATTACCATATACATGATTATTACAGCACAATACACTTACACTTTACCAGGCCTCAGCGCTAGGTGGCGCCGGTCGCTACACAGTCTTGGCTCTGCTACATCGGGGAACAGCATTCTTCCGCAACAGGACATTCCATATAAAACACACTTGACATACTACATATAAAGCAGTATAAAGCTCAGTAGGAGCGGGGGCAACACGACCACCTCATACAGCTGCAGGCACCAGTAACGGCTCATCGGCAGGGCAACATCAAATCTCACCAAAAGCTCATAATGGGAACGTAGCCTAAATGAATTTATTTGTAATTATTATTATTATTATTTATTACTAACCGCCTTCACCCGGGTTAATAACTGCTGAGAACAAATTAGAATGTATTAACAAAAATGTATTCTGCACACAAAAACCACAAAACAAATAGATATAAATGTAATTATAATGTCTGTCTCCCCCTCTGTATATATCTCTCTGTCTCTCTCTTATCTCTTTGTCTGTCTCTGACTGTCTCTGTCTCTTTCTCCGTCTGTCTCAATCTCTTTCCCTGTCTGTCTATCTATCTCTTTCCCTGTCTATCAATCTCTGTCACTTTCCCTCTCTGTCTCTTTCCCTGTCTGTCTCTTTCCCTCTCTTTCCCTGTCTGTCTCTTTCCCTCTGTCTCTTTCCCTGTGTCTGTCTCTTTGTCTGTCTCTTTACCTGTCTTTGTCTGTCTCTTACCCTGTCTGTCTCTTTCCCTCTCTTTCCCTGTCTGTCTCTTTCCCTCTGTCTCTTTCCCTGTGTCTGTCTCTTTGTCTGTCTCTTTACCTGTCTTTGTCTGTCTCTTACCCTGTCTGTCTCTTTCCCTCTCTTTCCCTGTCTGTCTCTTTCCCTTTGTCTCTTTCCCTGTGTCTGTCTCTTTGTCTCTCTCTTTACCTGTCTTTGTCTGTCTCTCTCCCTCTCTTTCCCTGTCTGTCTGTTTCCCTGTGTCTGTCTCTGTCTCTTTGTCTGTGTCTGTTTCTTTACCTGTCTGTCTCTTAACCTGTCTCTCTCTTTCCCTCTCTTTCCCTGTCTGTCTCTTTCCCTGTCAGTCTGTCTGTCTGTGTCTGTTTATATTATTGTTTTTGATTATTGGGACACTAGGGGGCATACACAGGCTTTAGAGGGGAACACATATTACAGGCATAGTACAGGCATGACGTATAGTAAGTCAAATGTCAAGAAGGGGTTAAAGAGTAACCTTTTTAATACTTATGTCATAAATCAATAGTACACATGAAAATAGGCCATTTTTTAATATATCTTATCAGACAAATCTGCTTGTTTCTCCTCCTGGAATGATCTTTCATTCTCAATGGGTAAAATCTGTATTCAGTGAGGAGAGATTTTCCCATTACTGAGATAGGAAATGACAGTTGGTGCTTATAAGATTTTATGGAGATCATCATCCAGTTACTTCCAGGCCTACTTTCTTCTGGCGCCACATGACACCTCATGTTGTTACTTTATGGACAATTAATATGACTACGTGGGGCTTAGTTAGCGGCAGCACCAGAAAAAAGGAGACTAGTTCTGGCGAGGCACAAAAAAGAAGGATGAATGGAAGCCGATTGGAGATTCGGGTGGCGGCGGGTAAAGATTTGGGGAGAAACATGGAGAGATAAAGATAAGAATTTATTATCATTTTAACCCCTTCCCGTTTTGCACAATAGCATCAAATATGTCACCCCTTTGCTGAATTCATGCAGATCAAATCCCACAAGATCCATATTGATTAAAATCCGAATTTTCGAGGAAATTCAAAATCAGTTTGTTTTAAATTGATTTGCTCAACTGTATCACATATAAAAACATGATCTTACAAGCTATGTTTTAACTTCGGGCGGCCATGTTTGCTAAACGAACAGGAAGTGCAGCCATATTAGAAAGATAGGATTGATCTATTAAACCTATTAAATAGATTATGATAAAATACTGCCCCCTATAGAAAAAATAACATCATTTTGGAGAATTTTGTATTTTCATGGAGTTGCCCTTTAAATATTTAATGGTTTTTTTATTACTATTTTCTTGTTCATATTGCTCTGTGGAATTAGAGCACAAAGGTCCCTGTTACTGGTGTGAATGATGTCAGAAAGACGATCATTTCGCTGTGAGACGTCCTCTTTCTCCTCTCGTCCTGACTCGATGCTCCGAGGTCTTAAGACGCGGAGATGAGATAAACAGCATTAAGAGAAGGAAGCAGCCAAGTGAGATCTTCTTAGGATCGATATTCATACTGAGGGCTGCGGACAGGTTATTCTGACATGGCTGCAATAACCAGGGAGCTGAAGAAATTCATCACATCATCCTACAGGCTCCATATATTGTGGTGTCATTATACTATGAATGTGTTTTGCTTTGTGTTTTACTATTTTTGGCCTTTTACTGAATGTATTCAGCAGATGCTACCACACATTGCTTAGCAACCACCTGACTTCCTGTCTGAGCCCCCACCATCTTGGGCCTAGACACTGAGGAAGATATTGGGCCTAATTTAAGAATACTGTGTGTTGTCCATAGCAACCAATCAGAGCTGAGCTTTCATTTCTTATGCTGCCTTATCAAGATAAAAGCTGAGCTGTGATTGGTCGTGTCAATAAGGATATTTTTTAGTTCTTTAAATCATATATATACACCGTAGTTTTCGGATTATAAGACGCACTTTGCCTCCCAAAAATGTAGGAAGAAAATGAGGGATGCCTCTTATAATCCAAATGTAGCTTACTGGGAGGTGGCGAATGGGTACTGTGCGGGCTGTGCTGGCTGAGGGCAGCTGTTCCAGATGCTCTGTCGACGAAGCGAACTTCAAATAATGGCGCCTGGAGTCGGCGCGTGCACAGATGGAGCTCTCGGCTCAAGTTCTCATCTGCGCACGCGCCACCTCCGACCCATTGATCTCCCAGCAGCGGACTTCAGGAAAATAGCGCCCGGAGGTGGCGCGTACAAAAGGAGGTCTCGGGCTTGTCACTGAACCGAGAGCTCAATCTGCACACGCACCAACTCCGGGCACCAGTTCTTTGATGCCCGCACCACCAACAGAGCATCTGGGAGACCCACCGGAGCGCCTGCAATATCGCCCTACTCCAGCACCCCCCCGCCGCCTGCCCTCAGTCCATTAACTCACCACCAGATTATAAAAAGGACCTCCTTTTTTTTTTTTAATATCTTTTTTGTCTAAATTTGGAGTGCATCTTATAATCTTAAAAGTAGGGGTAATCAACTTTGTTTTAAGCATGTGATGCTCGTTAAAACTCACCTGTGGCAAGTAACAGTTGTGGGCAATATGAAAATCACACCTGAAACCAGATAAAAAGGGGAGAAGTTGACTTAACCTTTGCATTGAGGGTGTAATGCTATTGTATGAACTGAGGATTTCGATTGCGTTAGGGCAATGACAACCAGAGACGGGTTCTTGGTGCAAAGAAGTTTTATAATATGCAACCAACAATATGTACACAGGAAAGAACATAAACACAGTAAATACCTGCCAGATTCGGAGCAAAGGGGATATTTCGGGACCGCGCACCGGACTCCCCCAGGGAGGCCACCAGGAGCGAACCCCTATACAGGGGCTGTCTGGCGATCACCCCAGAAGGCCTAAATGCGCAGCAGCCGGGACAAGGAAGGGCAACAGGTTATAGTCCAAAAATGTCCGTACTGGATGTGGAACACGGGTCCTAGGGTGGATATGTACCGGTAGGGACCGGGCACAAACGCCAACCGGAGACGGCAGACAGAGTCCGGGACCAGCGAGGGCACAGCTTGATGAGACCAGGTGGAGTCCAGGGCCGGTGTCAGGTGATTCACCGAGATCCAAAATAGCAACCAGGAAATGAGAGCAGCGGGGCAGGAGTAGACAGGAAGCCATATACTCAAGCAACTAGACTAAGCTTAGGGGCGGGCTTTTAAACAGATGAACAGATAGTAGGGCAACAGAACACAAAACTCCATGTCAACAAAGAGCAAGATCCTTCAGAAGAAAACTGGAAATCCCGGAACACTGACAGAGGGTCTATGTGTACCACACTAAGCAAGGAAAACAGAAAGAGGAGATCTGAGGACCTGACAACCAAAACTGTTGAAAAATATTAACGATCTCAAGGTTAAAAGTCCATCTGAGAGATCTTGATGTTCCTTTGTCCTTGGTGCACAATATAATCAAGAAGTTTGCAACCCATGGCAGAGAAAAACTGATGAAAGGTTGACACGCAGGCTACCTGTCCACCATCTGGACTATTCTGAGATTGTCAAAGGAAGTCCAATGTGCTTTACATGAGACTGCTTCTGTATGTCACAAAGGCTTATTATAGACAGTATGTATAGATACATGATATACAAATAATAAGGCATAAAAATCAAAAGAAAGAGAAAAAGAGCAAGAACACAAAAGATTCTAAGTTATAGGCGATCTTTATACTGAGGGTAAGGCTTGCGGGAGACGGACACAGGCTATAATTACGCTTACTAAAAGCCGCTGTATTGGGATGGGTGAAGGGTCATATTTTTCAATACTCCATTTTTATATAAGAACAGTCTCCTCGGGGGTTATAACTTTTTCTATTTAGGTCACGGAGTCCATTTAAGTGGTAACTAAGTGAACTCTATCACTTGAACGTGGTATTTTATAAAGGAACCATCCCACGTGCAAATTTAATAAGTGCCAGGCTATTTCTTCCCCTAGGCCATGGGGTTTGTCAGGCAGTGGATCTTGGGCCTGTCGTCTAAGCAAGATTTTATTAAGTTTGGGTTCCTAACGTAATCTTCAGAGTAATGCAAGAGGCAGCTAGAAGACCGGAGACAAGTGTAGATATAACTCAAAATTATTTTCAAGGATGGAGTTCACGAAGGTGCGACAAGCAAGACGTCAAGTTAACATAGAAGTTTACGCATCAGGAAGAAACTTTTCTTAAAGGGGTTCTCCAGTGATAACTGGTTAGTCAGCAGGGCCTGCACCGATCGACAGATCGGGGAATATTATCCCAGTTCTAAAATGGCACGCCAGTTTGGACACCGGACCGCAACGCTATTGTGACGCCCTGGTAAAACCAGGTAGTCACAGAAAGAGATAATCCTCCTTGGCAGCTACACAATCCCCACACAGATGTACAGCAGCCAATCAGGGCCCTACTCATCCCCTCCCCAGGAAAAGGGAGGGGGCGAGGGGGGTTAAGGAAGTGACAGAGCAGAATTTAGTGAGTTGTCCTGTAGCCAGTGGAAAGCTGACAGGGGAAGCTTGCAGCTCCCAGGAGAAAGTGGTAGCCGGGGTTGGGGCCCTGGACTACCGGACTAGGTGGCTGTGAGAGCCACAGGCGATGGAGATCTGGTTGCGAGGATCCTGAGGCGACCGGGACAGGGTTGTAGCTCGCCGGTGCTGGGAGAGGGACCCAATCCGGAGGCCATTCAAGCGGACTAGTCCAGACAAGAAAGAGACAGACAGAGTGTGGAAAGAAGGGCCCCTGGCTGTACATCTGGGTGTGGGGCCCGAAGACATCCGCCAACGGTGACCGGCCATTTGGCAAGTTGGTTTACAAAGGACTCTGTGTTTTCTGACCACACACACATCAGCCTAGCTTCATCCAACACCAAGACTACCGAACTGTGAGTTTCCTGCTCCCTGCAATCCCTGCCACCACCACAACTCCCAATTGGGCCCCGAGACAACTCCCCTACCCGTGGAGGGGATCCCACCTTGCTGCCCCACACCATCAGTCCAGGGCACGGTCCCCAGAGGCAGCGGCGGTGCCACCATTTCATCACCGCAACCCACGGGTGGCGTCACAGACAATCCTCCTTTACATATTCCCCTTTTGTTGTGGAGCCTGGGATCACAGACCGGGTTACGCCACCGTGATACCTCTAGAAGTGACCCCATTGGCCCGGCTCTGAGTACCCCCTGTCCCTGGGCGACACAGTATTCATTCCCTGGATATAAAAATTCCTCATTGTGCCGATTGTTGCATGTCCTAGCGGTCAGGTGAGAACTTGTTTTCACTGAACAACCCCTTTAAATACTATTTTCCAAAAATATCCCCCATTTCCTCATCCTAATTAATTGATGGTGTTGAGTTGTCCTTTCCTATAAAGTTTTGAAAAATGTTCTCAATCATGTCTTCATTATATATGTTTCTGGGAAGGCTGGGTGACCACCATTATAGCTTTCTTAGGAGTCGTCACCCAACTTTTCAGGGATTAAAATGATAAATCTGAAGTGTATCATAGCATAGAATAGCTATGTGACCTTTTCTATGGCCGTAGTATATCCACTATGTATCTACTGTCAACTGCTATATTGAAAAGGGAGGCAGAGAAGTTAGCTACTTCCTCTCTAACCAATATCACTAACTACATTCCTTAGGCTATGTGCACATGGAGTTTTTTTTTTAGACATTTTTATAGTGGGTCTGAAAAAAACACTTAAAAAATGCTTCTTATTCATTTCAATTGTAAAACCACTTTTCTGTGCACATTTTCAATCTTATGAGCAAGTTTTCATGTGATATTGCATAGCACCAGTAAAAGTTAGACATGTTTGGATCCTCTAGCATATCATGTTGGCAAACGTCCAAGTATGGACCATGAGGCAGTGTCATGCTTGGGTAACCGGACGAGGAGGTAGTGAGTCCACTGATTCGAGATACTGTTCGCTGACCCAGAAGAGCGGACCTGAGTGGCTACCGAGACTTCACCGCAACCACATATGAGGAAGCAGACAGATCGCTGGTAGGTAACCTCCAAGAGGCAGCTCTGTGGGATCCCGATACCTTGGTAGCTGGTGCCAGACGATGAAAACCAGGAGCCTGAGTGGATGAGGCAGAAGCTGGTGTGAATTGGTACAGAACCATTCCAGAGGCCACTGGAGGACGGAAGGTGTAGACAGGGTCGGGAGGACACAGGTGGGTATACAGACAATACAAGGCAGGAAGAAAGATAAGGTTATGGGACACTACAGAGAGCGGGTACAAGCACAGGGACCTGACAGCTAGTAGAATAGCTACAGGAACACGTTGAACAGGCACATCCCAAAGGGGGAGGATTCCTTATATCCACTGTGCCTAAACAGCGGGAGCCAGGAGGCACTTCCGGGTTAGGTCACAATGGCCCTTTAAGAAAAGGAAGAGCAGCATGTCTGCACCATAAGCGCACTCCTGAGAGCACTACTGCGCATGTGCGGGCCTTGGGAGCCAGGAGACGGGCCAGGAATCGTGGAGCAGGAGGAACGTCACCGTCCCTGACATACAAAGAGTGGGGCTGCTGATGGGAGAAACAAAGACTCAGGCAAAGCGGGACCGAACGAAGGCTGGGGGGCTGCGGAGGTGAGGAGGGAAGGGTGTTGGAGCTCCAGGGCTGGGAGTACCAACAATGTGACATTCAAGTCTTGGCCGTGGGTCTCTTGACCCGAATTTGACCGAAGCATATATGCCTATGTGCCTGTTAAGTTTGAGTCAGGAGACCCGCAAATGGCTACATTACATATGGCATGGAGTATTACAAAACGTCTTTTGGTAAGTTATGTTGCTTTAGTTGGAACAACGAGGCTTAGTACTTTAGAAGATTTGCCCATTATCTCTTCTAGGACTTGGTGGGACCACTTTAGGGGAATGATACCTGACAGGTTACCTATAATATATGGGAGTTCTTGACCTTAACTTGTAGCACTACTGCACATTTTTTTCTCTTTAGAAACCCAACAAGAGACCCGCAAAGGCCTCCATTACATATGACATGGAGTATTATGAAACTTCTTTTGGTAAGTTATGTTGCTTTACTGGAAACAAAGAGGCCTTGTATTTTGGAAGGTTCATACATGATCTCTTCTAGGACTTGGTGGGTCCCCTTTAGAGGAGTGAAACCTGACAGGTTACCTATAATGTAGCGGAGTCCTTGACATTAACTTGAGACACCACTTTTCATTATTTCCCCCCTAGAAACCCAACAAACCCATTCTCTACATGGGCAGATCACATCTTTCAATAGGTAAAGGGTAATGCTTTATTTTGTCACTGGAGGCGCTACAGGGACATCAAACACATGCCACCAGATTTTTCTATCCTAGCAAAGGGTCACCCCATGATCAGTTTCTCATTAGGAGCTCCCATGCCAGTGAAGCTTCCCATACCTTTAAAAAAGTCATCCAGCCCCCCCCAAAAAAAACAAAATTAGTATTTTAAACAACTTGCTACAAAAACAACTGTCTGAAAAATGCCTTCATCATCAGCTATACAGTTTGTTTCGGCAATTGAAATTGTATGTGATGGGGGCTGGCTCACGGCAATTTTAATAGCTAAGCCAGCCCCCTTCTTTGTCAAAGCTGCTAAATAGACAGAAGAGGGCGGGTTTAGTTATTGAAATGGGCAGTCACCCCCCTTCACACATATGTGTCGCCCAGTGAAGGTGGTACTCGGTCCCGGGCGGTAACGAATGGGAATGTCACTCTGGTGGCCGTTTCCCCGTCCCGTGCCCTGGGCCCCTTTTTGTAAAGGGGAATATTTACAGGGGTGAATAGAGTTAATGTCATGTGACGCCACCTGCGGGTTGCGGTTAAGGATCGAGAACCGTCGTTGCTGGTGATCATTGCAGCAATGGTGTTAGGCCCCCTGCAGGTAGGGCCGTGCCTGGGAGATGATGAGGGATAATAAAGACAACCTGGTGTGGTCTCTGTTAACAGTCTCTAGTCAATTGCTGGTTCAGGTCCTGTGGAGGATCAGTGGCAATGTAGTGACCCAGGTTGCTCTGTCCCCGGCACTCTCTGTTGGTTGGGTCCTCGTTGCGTGGAGTGTTTGGGACCAAACTGTCCCTTTTGGGGGTACAGTCTCCTTCTCCATATGGCGGGAAGTGCAGACCCTGTGGGAAAGTCCGAATCCCGATCCTAGTTTACTGCTGATGCCCCCGGATTATTTGGTTCGGTGAAGTCCGTGAAGGTGTCCTCACCGGGCAGGTATTTATCAAGCCGTGTAGAACTGGTGCCTGATCTAGGGCCCTGTGCCCCGTGCGTGCTCCGGTCCCAGCAGTATCTCTTGTACCTGACCTGGCGACCTCTCTCCTGTGCCCGTGGGTCACCGTTGCACGGACCCAGCTCAGGCACGTCTGCACACCTCTCCTGTGTGCTACCCTGCTCTCTACTCTCTACTGACTGCTGACTCCTCTTACTATGCTGGCTATACCCAGGAACTCGTTCATTTCCATGGCGACCATCCCCTTACATGGTTAACCCTCTATGCCCGATGTGGAGTGGAGAACTAGGATTTTGGTTGTGCTTTGGTGGTATCGGCACCAATACTCCAGGTCCCAGGGGGTAGGTCCTGCATCCCCAAGAGAATGCAGTTCTTTGTAGTGCCCTGAGGGTCTCAGGGGCGCTACACATACGGTGGATCTAATTATGTCCACACACAGGAAACCTCTCCGGATTGGACAGGAGCTTATAGATTAGGTTGATTTTTAGACAGCAGCTATATTTGTAAGTTGCAACGTGTTTTTTTAGGTCGGCTGGTGGACAGATAAGGTTCACAGCTGTGGAAGCTCTCACCAAGGGAATTCCTACGTCTGATACATGGCCAGGGTGCGCTGAGATCCTACAGTTTCAAGTACGTACTGAATTTTGGAAGAAATTCAGATATTTTTTGTCTTTACGGCTATAAATTTTCTCTTCTTCCAGATTTAATGAGCAACAAAGAGGAGCGTATGCTGGAAAACGATAAGGAGAAACCCAAGCTGCGCAAGAACAGTGTTCAGCTTCTTACCGCTCCCTTAGCACTTTCTTGTTATTTTCTGGTTTTAAAGGGTTTAACGTTATAATTTGCTTATCATGGAGCGTCCAATACCAAGAATGGGGCTCTGTAATGCCCCATCGGAAAGGGGCAAAGGCGCACAGGGACGGTCACCACACCTTCTGATGCAGCACTTCACAGCCCTGATGTTGGGGTCAGGGGGGGTCCGATCCCCAGCGATACCCCTTTAATGTTTGGAATGACCCTTTAATTCTTCTGTATTTGCAATATTGCTCTCTCCAATAGGTGGCCCTAGAGAGCCTTCCTCTATGGAGAAACTAATTGCATACTTTATTTCCTGGGATATGTTTCCCAGCACCAGTTTGACGATCTCTGAAGGGGAAACTTTACAAATCAATGTTACCCTTCATACCGACCATAATTCAGCTGCTCCTTCTTGTAAAGTTACACTTATAAAATCCCAATATTTTACTTCTTAAAGTGAATCTGCCAGCAAACGTTTTCTATGTAATTTGAAGACTGTATGCTGTAGGGGTTTACACACAGATTACAGGGATTCGTCTCTTATCACATGTTTGATGTTTACCTGAAATGTTTGTTTTAGTTTCAGGAGATTATCATTGCTAGACTAAAGGCCCAGTCACACTAAACAACTTACCAGCGATCCCAACAACGATACAACCTGATAGGGATCGCTGGTAAGTTGCTAGGAGGTCACTGGTGAGATGTCACACTAAGCGACGCTCCAGCGATCCCACCAGCAACCTGACCTGGCAGGGATCGCTGGAGCGTCGCTACATGGGTTGCTGGTGAGCTTGTCACACAGGCAGATCTCACCAGCAACCCGTGACCAGCCCCCAGCGCCGCGTGGTAGCGATGCTGCGCTTGGTAACTAAGGTAAATATCTGGTAACCAACCCAATATTTACCTTGGTTACCAGCGCACACCGCTTAGCGCTGGCTCCCTGCACACCTAGCCACAGTACATATCGGGTTAATTACCCGATGTGTACTCTGCTACGTGTGCAGGCAGCAGGAGCCGGCTTCCGCGGACGCTGGTAACCACGGCAAACATCGGGTAACCAAGAAGCCCTTCCCTTGGTTACCCGATATTTACCTTCGTTACCAGCGTCCGCCGCTCTCACACTGCCAGTGCCGGCTCCCTGTTCCCTGCACTCCTAGCCACAGTACACATCGGGTTAATTACCCGATGTGTACTCTGCTACGTGTGCAGGCAGCAGGAGCCGGCTTCTGCGGACGCTGGTAACCACGGTAAACATCGAGTAACCAAGAAGCCCTTCCCTTGGTTACCCGATATTTACCTTCGTTACCAGCGTCCGCCGCTCTCACATTGCCAGTGCCGGCTCCCTGTTCCCTGCACTCCTAGCCACAGTACACATGGGATTAATTACCCGATGTGTACTCCGGCTACGTGTGCAGAGAGCAGGAGCCAGCACTGACAGCTGAGAGCGGCGGAGGCTGGTAACGAAGGTAAATATCGGGTAACCAAGGGAAGGGCTTCTTGGTTACCCGATGTTTACTGTGGTTACCAGAGTCCGCAGAAGCCGGCGCCTGCTGCCTGCACATTCAGTTTTTGCTCTGTCGCTGTCACACACAGCGATGTGTGATTCACAGCGGGACAGCAACAACTAAAAAATGGCCCAAGACATTCAGCAACAACCAATGACCTCACAGCAGGGGCCAGGTTGTTGCTGGATGTCACACACAGCGACATCGCTAGCAACGTCACAAAAGTTGTTCCTTAGCAGCGATATTGCTAGCGATGTTGCTTAGTGTGACGTGGCCTTAAGTCAACTAGAGGTCAGCTAGTCCAGTATGCCCCCAGACTAGCTAAAGGAAGGTGAGTTGTCTAGCTCTTTTCACAGGGTGCTTGTGTTGTGTGGTGGCCATTGTTGTGGTGGTTTTGTGTTAGTGGGGCGCTGTGGCCTGGAGAATGGGGGCTCAGCCTTGCAGCACGGGTGATGTGAGGCACCAGGTCACCTGTCCTACTGGTGCACTGTCGCTGTAGCGGTGGTTGGTGAACGGCGCCGCACCTTTGAGGCTTCAAATAGGGACTTTCAGGTTCGTCGTAACATGGCAGTGGGCTTCATACAGTCTAATCAAAATGTTAAACCAAGAACCTCATGTTCAGGTACATACATTTTTGCCTGGCGGCATTAGATCAAAGTATGATTTTTGGATGTGCGGTTCATGTCTTTCTTTTCTCCAGCTATGTTGTGTGACTAGCAGCTCACTGTCTACAGACATTCTACATAGAGAGCCTGGGGTGGGCGGGGGAAGCTCTCTGAGCTCTACTGCATTGCTAAAGCTAAAAATTCTGATTGCATCAAAACCGTTGCACCCAGTAAACTAAGTGATACATTTTTGGATTCAGGGTCTCTTTGCCTACATCATGCTGTTCTCAAATGAGGTAGCAAAAACCTGCTGACAGAAATATTACCGGTGCTGCTTACTTCCGCTATTAGAGGTGATTAGTGCCGATAGCGTCCCGCTAGGCAGCCCCTTTAAGAACAATCCTATTTTGGAAATTCAAAAGTAAACTTTTTTATTTCATGTTTGCATTCAGCTATAAAGTTTTATTCTTCCGGTTTGTGTTTATTTTTCCATTTTAATACATTTTATTGATGTTAATTGGGATAGTTAATTAATATCTGATCATTTAGGGGTGTTGCACCCCAATTCCCTGCTGATTAGCTGTTCCCAGTACCGGCAGTGGGTGGGGGTAGTGCTTTGTTGCGGAATTGCACAACACTGCTTCATCAACTGCCTCGTAACCACTGCACATCTGGCCCTATTTAATGAATCCGCAACGTTCCAGGTGTTGCACCACCATCGGTCAGATATTGATGACCTGTTCTATTTGATTGGTGGGGGTGTGACACCTGACACCTCACCTACCGTAAGGATAGGCCGTCACAGTAAAAGTTTCGGACAACCCTTTTAACTTTTTTTTTTGTCCCACTAGGGGACTAAAAGTTGCAATTGTCATACGGTGTTTGGCTCTAAACTCACCGATGGCGGCATCAGACACTGTTCAGACTACTCTGACACTACTCATTATGCTTTCTCTAGGGCTTCTGAGTTGCACAGGCAGGTTCGGGCGTCAACCAGCTGTGTGCTTGTGTGACGCCCTGGACTAGCCAAGTAGTCACAGATAGCGCCCCGCACAACACCTGTCCCCTAATAAAGTGTCAGCAGCCAACCAGTAAAAAGCTAGTCACCTCTCTCAGGGCTTGATGTTCACACCAGGGGGCGGAGCCAGGTGGTTGGCCACGCCCACCGAGGAGTTCAGAGAGCCTGAGGCGGGAAAACAGTCAGTCGGTCAGTGAGTAGTAGTCAGATCAGTGAGTGGAGGGCAGGCCTGTGCCAGGTCTGCAGAAATCTGACAGGTGTCGGGGTTGGAGCCCGGGCACCTTTGGCTAGGAGGCAAGCGGTGGCCTCAGCCTGCAGGAGCCGGGAAGACGGCTCGGTGGAACCGTGGTGGACCGGGACAGGGTAGTGGCCCACCGGTACCGACCCGGGGAACCGACTCGGAAACCGGAGCACAAAGGGGAGTAGTCAGACCATGAAACGAGGTCCAGAAGCCACTGGACCGAGTTAATTAACTGATTGCGGTCTGGACTATAGGTCCTTTCCCACCCAAAGTCCCGACTGAAGACAACAGCCCAACGAGGGGGATAGAAAGCCACCGCACAGGAAAAGAGATCCCACGGTCCAGCGTCTGCGGGCAAACGGGCTCTGTAGACATACACAAAGCCAGGGAGTGGACTCCCGTCGATGAAGCGCAGGCAGTCCACCGATACACAACAGGGTGCAGGAAAAAGGCAGAGACCACCGTCCGGGTGGGGGACCCAACTCAGCCGGCTGTGGGCACCGACCACCATCAACTTGTTTTACCAGAGATTTGTGTATGTTACTAATCGTGAGTACAACAGTGCCCTCCGGCCGCGTACTTCCCTGCACCGCCCAACCACACAACACCCAATGGGTCCTGGGGCCATCATCCCTGCCCACGGAGGGGTTAACATCTTGCTGCATAAACATCTCCCCCGGGTGCCCCGTAACTGCAGCGGTGGTGTCTACACCTTCACCACATCCTGTTTGTGGCGTCACGAACTTAACCACGGCTCCGGCCATACACCTACGTCCCCTAAACCGCCAGCCCCTTTCAGATCGATGTGACCACAGGGCCCCCCGGGTCCGGAGACGATCGAGCCACCCATGAGCGAGCCTGGATCCGAGCGGCTCGGCTGCAGCCGAGCGTGGGGCGGTACACTTGAGCTTGCAGAAGTAAATTTCCGCTAGCCTGCTGGTTACCTTTTGGATCACATATTGAGACCTATCTCAGTTACTCCCTGTCTTTTTAAGATGGTGGAGCCTGTCTTCCCATGCCCACTATAGCTTTAGCTAATCTAGTCTGTGTGCTGTTATGTTCCAGTTGCTGGTGATTTACTGCGTGCTGCTTGGTGTGAAACCCTCTCATCATCTCATTATTTGTTCCCTGCTCTTTATTGCCTCCTTTTCACATATTATCTTATATCTCCGTGTGTGCTAGAGTTTTGGTTTCCCAATTTGTCCATATTTGTGGGTTCAAACACTCCTCTCTCGGCCCTCCACTGGGGTTGGGAGAAGGGATATTACATCAGAGCTGTCCAAGAGCAGGGCAAGGAAGATGGCTCAGACATCTTTACCATCAGAGGTATCTCTGTGATCAGGGACAACTAGGGCTCCCTAGCTTGAGGGCCTGATCATGAGCCCCGATGCCTTTCATCTCTAGTACTATTTATATTTGAGCAAATAGATTTTGCAGAACCCTGGTGGTACCACGGCCATGTTGCTAGTCCATGGCTTCCAGATAAGAACCTAAGAACCCACTTCCTTCATGCCAGTATGTCCAACGACACTTTTCATTAATAGGTCAAGTGCAAAGTCTCTAAAATATTGACGTCATGCAGGATCTAGTGATCAAAAGCTGAATCAGGCCGGTCAACAGATAGGAGAAGGTTCGCCGGGCTCTGAGCATCTAAAGGGTTAAGCTACCAAAATTGGACGTAATTGGAAGAATTTTCTGATTAGCGGTGAACAACTTGTCCTCCTACGTCGTATGGCAGTAAGAAAAGTTAGATAAAGACAAAACTTGTCGTATGAGGGGCTGCTGATAAGTCTTTGGCTTTGTGATTTTTTTTGTTTCTATGGTAACGAATGTTACATCACATGAAAGCCTTACGTGTCTAATATATGTTTTCAAAATTTTGTGTTTGTTGCTTATGGCAACAGTGTTCTGCGCACGCGGGAAAACAAAATGGCGGCGTCTAATGCGATATTCACAGTAACTGAGAGCAGAGGAGGGATAAAATTCTTGTTTCTGCAAGGAAAGTCGGCGAAGGATATTCATGGTGATATGTCGCAGGCATTGGGGGATCAATGACCTTCATATTCCACAGTTAAGAATTGGGTTGCCAAATTTAAAACAGGCCACTTCAGCCCCAATGACGAGGAACGTCCTGGACGACTGAGAGTGGTTGTTGTTCTGGAGATTGTCGATGCTGTGCACAACCTCATACTGGAGAATCCACGATTTTCAGCCAAAGCAATAGCAGACATCATGGGGATGAATGTGTTTGTGTCATTATCCATGAACATTTGGACATGAGGAAGCGATCTGCAAAGTGGATCCCCAAATGTTTGACCACAGATCAGAGAAGCAGCGAATGAAAACTTCCCGGTCCATTTGTCAGCGTTTCCAGACTGATAAGAACTTCCTGGATCGACAGGTCAGTATGGATGAGACCTGGATTTATTTGTATGACCCTAAAATCAAGGAACAGTCAAAAGAGTGGAGGCACAGAGGTTCTCCTCGTTCAAAGAAGTTCAGGGGGTTAAAATCAGTCACTAAGGTGATGGTGTCTGTGTTCTGGGATAAGGAGGGCATGCTGCTAGTGGACTACCTTCAAAAGGGTTCCACCATCAATGCAAGGTATTACATTGAACTTTTGGATCAATTGAAGGCAGCTCTGAAGGCCAAAAGGCGGCAAGCTGTCCAAAGGAATCTTGTTCTTTCAAGACAACTCCTCCGCTCACACTGCACAAGTGACCACGGAAAAACTGGCAGAGCTGGGCTTCCAGCTGGTGACCACCCACCTTATTCACTAGATCCAGCTCCCTCCGACTATCATCTGTTTCCATAGCATCAGCATAGAGTAGGTACCCAGTTAGTTACGAGATATGCCGTGACGTGGCAACTGCGCAGATATACAAATGGCCATTTCTATATGCTAAGTATCTCATTTTTCTTAGATTTCCCTTAGCAGTAATGCAGGTCTGTGTTCACACATTCATGGTTTCCATGCTTTAGCATTATCAGAGTGCAAACTGTCTTTTTTTATATATCATCTGTTTACAAACCTGAAGAAACACCTCAAGGTACCAAATTTCACACAATTTCTGATGCCATGGCTGCTACGGGTGCCTGGTTTGAGGCACAACCCAAATCCTTCTTTTTGCTGGGCTTACAGAACTTGAAATACCGACGTAAGAAGTGTGTTGTCATCAGTGGAGAGTCTGTGGAATAAATGTAAAGCTTCATCATCCTATCTCGTTTCTTTCTGGGTAAAGCCAAAGACTTATCAGCAGCCAATCCAAATATTTGGCTGTATACGTACAGTTGAATCCAGAAGTTTCAATAGAGAGCGGAGGGAAAGACCTGCAGATGTGTCTTTATAGAGAGCGGAGGGAAAAACCTGCAGATGTGTCTTTATAGAGAGCGGAGGGAAAACCCTGCAGATGTGTCTGTATAGAGAGTGGAGGGAAAGACCTGCAGATGTGTCTTTATAGAGAGCAGAGGGAAAAACCTGCAGATGTGTCTTTATAGAGAGAGGAGGGAAAACCTGCAGATGTGTCTTTATAGAGAGCGAAGGGACAAAACCTGCAGATGTGTCTTTAAAGAGAGCAGAGGGAAAGACCTGCAGATGTGTCTTTATAGAGAGCGGAGGGAAAAACCTGCATATGTGTCTTTATAGAGAGCGGAGGGAAAACCCTGCAGATGTGTCTGTATAGAGAGTGGAGGGAAAGACCTGCAGATGTGTCTTTATAGAGAGCGAAGGGACAAAACCTGCAGATGTGTCTTTAAAGAGAGCGGAGGGAAAGGCCTGCAGATGTGTCTGTATAGAGAGCGGAGGGGAAAACATGCAGATGTGTCTTTATAGAGAGCAGAGGGAAAAACGTGCAGGTGTGGCTTTATATAGAGTGGAGGGAAAAACCTGCAGATGTGTCTTTATAGAGAGCGGAGGGAAAAACCTGCAGATGTGTCTTTATAGAGAGCAAAGGAAAAAACATGCAGATGTGTCTTTATAGAGAGCAGAGGGAAAAACCTGCAGATGTGTCTTTATAGAGAGGGGAGGGAAAACCTGCAGATGTGTCTTTATAGAGAGCGGAAGGAAAAACCTGCAGATGTGTCTTTATAGAGAGCGGAGGGAAGCTTCTGGTTTCAACTGTAGATTGCCATAAAGCATAATGGATCAGCGTTGTACATTTGCAGCAACAGCTCCGTTTTGCCGGTTATCGTCTTTGCTGCACAGGTCTAATGCTGCTTGTTCCTGATGAAACTGCTCAAGAAGTAGGCAGAGGACATATCACCTGCATATACTGTAGCATCCAACACATTGTAACCAAATTATCAAAATTCCACTTGGGATTTTGCAAAGGAGAAATGGGTCAGTGGTCCCCCCCCCCTCCCCCCCCCAAAATAAAAGCCAATAATAAGCTGATGAGCTGCCGTTCCCTCCTCCACAGTTGTGTGGGCAATGTTAATTTCATCAGTCGTATCCATCACGGGGAGAGGGTGGAATAGAAATGGAGTGTAAGTAACCGGCCTTCTGCAAACCAATCTGTTCCGATTGCTCATCTGTTGTGGAAGGAGCCAAAAATCTCAGGTATTTGGCGCTCGTCTGACAATTAAAGAGAAGGTAGCTTGGTCAGAAGAGCGCGGTGATTGCGCTGTTATGGGAACGCGGAGCAGTTTAGCAATTGTTCTACAGATAAGAACCTTCGTCAGACAAGGTGACGAGTTGTGTTTTGTCCAGCCCATGTACAGGAGGGACGCACGAGGCGCCATATGGCGGAAACATCGCCCGCATGTAAAAGATGCGCCTTTCTCTTATTTAAATGGAATGAAAAGTTTCTGGAATAAGCTTAGAAATAGTAACCCTGGCCCTGTCCCCACACGGCCTTCTTAAATAACTCATTTCTTCTTCTTCCTCCAATATCTTAGGTTACTTAGCGAAACACTCCACTTCTCAGTGACGTCACCGCTCTGCACACTCTCCGGATCCCACTGCGCTCTGCCTAACCCGGAAGTGACTTCTACAATGTAAGTGCTCTGCCTGACCCAGAAGTGACTTTACAATGTAAGTGCTCTGCCTGACCCGGAAGTGACTTTACAATGTAAGTGCTCTGCCTAACCCGGAAGTGACTTTACAATGTAAGTGCTCTGCCTGACCCGGAAGTGACTTTACAATGTAAGTGCTCTGCCTGACCCGGAAGTGACTTTACAATGTAAGTGCTCTGCCTGACCCGGAAGTGACTTTACAATGTAAGTGCTCTGCCTGACCCGGAAGTGACTTTACAATGTAAGTGCTCTGCCTGACCCGGAAGTGACTTTACAATGTAAGTGCTCTGCCTGACCCGGAAGTGACTTCTACAATGTAAGTGCTCTACCTGACCCGGAAGTGACTTTACAATGTAAGTGCTCTGCCTGACCCGGAAGTGACTTTACAATGTAAGTGCTCTGCCTGACCCGGAAGTGACTTTACAATGTAAGTGCTCTGCCTGACCCGGAAGTGACTTCTACAATGTAAGTGCTCTGCCTGACCCGGAAGTGACTTTACAATGTAAGTGCTCTGCCTGACCCGGAAGTGACCTAACAATGTAAGTGCTCTGCCTGACCCGGAAGTGACTTTACAATGTAAGTGCTCTGCCTAACCCGGAAGTGACTTTACAATGTAAGTGCTCTGCCTGACCGGAAGTGACTTTACAATGTAAGTGCTCTGCCTAACCCGGAAGTGACTTTACAATGTAAGTGCTCTGCCTGACCCGGAAGTGACTTTACAATGTAAGTGCTCTGCCTGACCCGGAAGTGACTTTACAATGTAAGTGCTCTGCCTGACCCGGAAGTGACTTTACAATGTAAGTGCTCTGCCTGACCCGGAAGTGACTTTTACAATGTAAGTGCTCTGCCTGACCCGGAAGTGACTTTACAATGTAAGTGCTCTGCCTGACCCGGAAGTGACTTTACAATGTAAGTGCTCTGCCTAACCCGGAAGTGACTTCTACAATGTAAGTGCTCTGCCTGACCCGGAAGTGACTTTACAATGTAAGTGTTCTGCCTGACCCGGAAGTGACTTTACAATGTAAGTGCTCTGCCTGACCCGGAAGTGACTTTACAATGTAAGTGCTCTGCTGACCCGGAAGTGACTTTACAATGTAAGTGCTCTGCCTGACCCGGAAGTGACCTAACAATGTAAGTGCTCTGCCTGACCCGGAAGTGACTTTACAATGTAAGTGCTCTGCCTGACCCGGAAGTGACTTCTACAATGTAAGTGCTCTGCCTGACCCGGAAGTGACTTTACAATGTAAGTGCTCTGCCTGACCCGGAAGTGACTTTACAATGTAAGTGCTCTGCCTGACCCGGAAGTGACTTTACAATGTAAGTGCTCTGCCTGACCCGGAAGTGACTTTACAATGTAAGTGCTCTGCCTGACCCGGAAGTGACTTCTACAATGTAAGTGCTCTGCCTGACCCGGAAGTGACTTTACAATGTAAGTGCTCTGCCTGACCCGGAAGTGACCTAACAATGTAAGTGCTCTGCCTGACCCGGAAGTGACTTTACAATGTAAGTGCTCTGCCTGACCCGGAAGTGACTTTACAATGTAAGTGCTCTGCCTAACCCGGAAGTGACTTTACAATGTAAGTGCTCTGCCTAACCCGGAAGTGACTTTACAATGTAAGTGCTCTGCCTGACCCGGAAGTGACTTTTACAATGTAAGTGCTCTGCCTGACCCGGAAGTGACTTTTACAATGTAAGTGCTCTGCCTGACCCGGAAGTGACTTTTACAATGTAAGTCTGGGAAGCCTCAGAACGAGGCTCCATAGACTTAGAATGTAAAAGAGGCTTCTGGGTCACACATAAAGTATAGAGTTATCCAGTAAGTTGGAACAGAAGAGAAAGTGGTAGGTGAGTGTATTAATACATGCACACTACACTACATGCGCATTTAAAAAAAAAATATATATATATAGCTGGGAGTGCTTCTTTAAAAGTAATGAATTAGGATTGGTACAATATTATAGTAGCTGTATTCCGGTACATATAGGCAGTATTATAGTAGTTATATTCTTGTACATAAGAGCAGTATTATAGTAGTTATATTCTTATACATAGGGGCAGTATTATAGTAGTTCTATTCTTGTACATAGGGGGCAGAATTATAGTAGTTATATTCTTGTATATAGGGGCAGTATTATAGTAGTTATATTGTTGTACATAGGAGCAGTATTATAGTAGTTATATTCTTGTACATAGGAGCAGTATTATAGTAGTTATATTCTTGTACATAGGAGCAGTATTATAGTAGTTATATTCTTGTACATAGGAGCAGTATTATAGTAGTTATATTCTTGTACATAGGGGCAGTATTATAGTAGTTATATTCTTGTACATAGGAGCAGTATTATAGTAGTTATATTCTTGTACATAGGAGCAGTATTATAGTAGTTATATTCTTGTACATAGGAGGCAGTATTATAGTAGTTATATTCTTGTACATAGGAGGCAGTATTATAGTAGTTATATTCTTGCGCATAGGGGGCAGTATTGTAGCGGTTTTATTCTTGCACTGATGGGTGCAGTTTTCGGAGGTGTGATAGAATATATGAATATAACTGTTATTATGCTGTGATGAGTTTATAATGTGATGTAAGACTTCGGATATTGCATTTCGCAGTAATGAAGACACAGGAGCCTTTGCCGTCTGCCTCCATCCTCCCCAGTATCTCTCCATCTTCCGCTCTCCATCATAAGTGACAGTCTGTAGAACATGTGACTGGTGAATGTGACACTGATTTATGTGTCGCAGTCGGGATTCTGATACGATCGCTCGCCGAATCCGTTTACAAACGCCAAACAAGACAAATGTAGATTTGTTTAGAGTTTTGTTTCTGCTTCTTCTCCGGGATGTGCAGTATCATTGGTGGCCACATGGGGAGCGGAGGCAGAAAGATGACTCATGAGGCGACTTCAGCCGTTTACGGACACTGGAATCTGCAGCATTAATTTGGCGCAATTGTCGGCTGTCAGGACTGTGCGGCTCCACATAGGGCCAGGTTCACACAGGGACAAGACAACTGCAGCAAGAACAGTATCACATTAGATGTGAAATATGTGACACCGTTCACACCTGGCTGTTTATGGGGACAGAACTAGAAAGGACAACTCGAGAACAGTCATTAAAGTCTCTTCACTTTTTTCTGCCGTCTACAATCTTCTAAGCCCCCGTCTTTGGATTTTATGTCTTGTCAGCAAACTTTGCATACATCAATAGTACAAGTGAATATAACAAGCTTTATTGTATCTGTAATATATCAGAAAAAAAAATCTTTTTTTTTCTCCACTTATGAGCCATTTCTATTTTTTTTTTTTTTTTTTTTAAATGTACTTATGACCTGCTACAACATTCCTATAGAAAATACAGATCAAATACTATTCCCCCTAAAAAATACATAAACCAGACTTTACTGCACGCAATTCCAGACCATACCCACATGTATATAGACCCCACACTAAACTCATCGCACGGTATAAAGACTCCAGCAAAGACCATCGTGCTTAAATACCCCAAGCCCTTGTATATAGACCACCAAATCATGCTTCCCCCTTTATACACACACACTTAATTGTATTTAAACACCAAACCAGACCCCCCTTGTGATATATACTCCATAAAAGATTACCCTGTATATAGACCCCAGACCGGAACCATTTTATACAGACAACCCCAGACCAGAACCATTTTATACAGACAACCCCAGACCAGAACCATTGTATACAGACCCCAAACTGGAAACGTATAGACCCTGGCCAGACCGGAATCGTTGTATGAAGAACCCAGACCAACACCATTGTATACAGACCCCAGACCAGGACCATTGTATAGAGACCCCAGACCAGCACCATTGTATAGAGACCCCAGACCAGCACCATTGTATACAGACCCCAGACCAGCACCATTGTATACAGACCCCAGAACAGGACTGTGGTATACAGACCCCAGACAGCACCATTGTATACAGACCCCAGAACAGGACCGTGGTATACAGACCCCAGACCAGTACGATTATATACAGACCCCAGAGAAAGACCATTGTATACAGATCCCAGACCAGGACCGTTATATACAGACCCCAGACCAGAACCATTGTATACAGACCCCAAAACAGGACCATTGCATACAGTCCCCAGACCAATACCATTATATACAGACCCCAGAGAAAGACCATTGTATACAGACCCCAGACCTGGACCATTATATACAGACCCCAGACCAGAACCATTGTATACAGACCCCAGACCAGCACCATTCTATACAGACCCCAGACCAGGACCATTATATACAGACCCCCACACCAGCACCATTGTATACAGACCCCAGAACAGGACCGTTGTATACAGACCCCAGACCAGTACCATTATATACAGACCCCAGAGAAAGACCATTGTATACAGATCCCAGACCAGAACCATTGTACAGTATACAGACCCCAGACTGGAACCGTTCTATATAGGCTCCAGAACAGATCCATTGAATACAGTATAGACTGCAGACCAGAACCATTGTATACAGACTCAAGGCCAGGACCGTTATATACAGACCCCAGACCAATACCGATGTATACAGACCTTGGTCCAGAACTTTAAACAGAACACTGAGACTATCACAGAGCAGGTGCATTTATACGAGACTTTATTACACACAGGGGCTTATATTTATCATCATCAGTCATTTAGGACAACATTGCATCATTCAGAGATCCTCAATCAACTTCTGGAGTGAGTTTTCTGCAGTGAAAGTAAAGGGGATGAATAATATTGCTCGCCCCAATATTCAGTTTATTTGTTACAAAAGTTTAAAATAAGCAATAAATATCGTTCACCTTCAAAATTGTGTCACTTGTTGTTGATTCTTCACCAGAACATTAACATTTTATCTTAATGTTTGAAGCCTGAAATGTGGGAAAAGGTTGAAAAATTCAAGGGGGGCGAATACTTTCGCAAGGCACTGTACATACAGTGCCATATGCTGCCTGAAAAACATACATACAGTGCCATATACTGCCTGAATAGTAAGATACGTACAGTGGCATATACTGCCTGAATAGTAAGATACGTACAGTGGCATATACTGCCTGAATAGTAAGATACGTACAGTGGCATATACTGCCTGAATAGTAAGATACGTACAGTGGCATATACTGCCTGAATAGTAAGATACGTACAGTGGCATATACTGCCTGAATAGTAAGATACGTACAGTGGCATATACTGCCTGAATAGTAAGATACGTACAGTGGCATATACTGCCTGAATAGTAAGATACGTACAGTGGCATATACTGCCTGAATAGTAAGATACGTACAGTGCCATATACTGCCTGAATAGTAAGATACGTACAGTGCCATATACTGCCTGAATAGTAAGATACGTACAGTGCCATATACTGCCTGAATAGTAAGATACGTACAGTGCCATATACTGCCTGAATAGTAAGATACGTACAGTGCCATATACTGCCTGAATAGTAAGATACGTACAGTGGCATATACTGCCTGAATAGTAAGATACGTACAGTGCCATATACTGCTTGAAAAACATACATACAGTGCCAAATACTGCTTGAAAAACATACATACAGTGCCATATACTGCTTGAAAAACATACATACAGTGCCATATACTGCCTGAATAGTAAGATACGTACAGTGCCATATACTGCATGAATAGTAAGATACGTACAGAGCCATATACTGCCTGAATAATAGCATACATACACTGCCATACACTGTACTTTTCTGATGTCTGTGATCAGTGCAGAGAGAAGCAGGCATTGACCCAGAGACTTAGGCAGGCTAGCAAGAGTTAACCTCTGCTGAGCTGCTTGTTAGTCTCTTTGATCACATGCTGTGCGGAAGCCAATCACATTCGCTCCCCTCCTATATATGCTACGTGGATTATTTCATATATGCCAGCTATAGTTTACCTATGCTGGTTTGTTGAGGTATTGGGATCGCGACTTACTAGTGGTTGTTGTTTATTAATGCTGTTAGTGGTTGTGGTGTTAACCCTTGTTGTCCTTTTGCTGCTGCCTTCCTGCTCTTGCTTTTCTCCTAAGTCACTTACTGTTTGTTCCTGTGAGTTTGCAGTGTGTCTTGGTTTTGTTTTTTCCCTGTCTGTCATAATCTGTGTTGCCATCACACTCCTGCTCCTTCATTCCCTGTGGGGTGAACAGATTAGATTTGGTCAAGAGAATAGCTAGGCATGGGTCTCGGGAATCTCCACCATCAGGGATAACCCTGAGGTTAGGGATAACCTGGGGTCCCCTCGCATGAGGGACAGCATAGGAAGCCCCTGTCCCTTGCTATTCTGCAGTCACATTGTGACATGTGCTCCTCTAAGTGAATAGCCAGGCAGGGGACTGGGGCATCTTCACCATTAGTGGTAACTCTGAGGTTAGGGATAGCCTGGGTTCACCTAGCATGATGGACAGCATGAGATCCCCCTGTCCCTTGCTATTCTGCAGTCACATTGTGACATGTGCTCCTTCAAGTGAATAGCCAGACAGGGGACTCAAGCATCTCCACTATCAGGGATAACCCTGAGGTTAGGGATAACCTGGGGTCCCCTAGCATGACGGACAGCATAGGAGGCCCCTGTCCCTTGCTATTCTGCAGTCACATTGTGACATGTGCTCCTCCAAGTGAATAGCTAGGCAGGGGACTCGGGCATCTTCACCATTAGTGGTAACCCTGAGGTTAGGGATAGCCTGGGTCAACGAGCCTGATGGACAGCATAGGAGCCCCCTGTCCCTCGTTATCTTGTCCGGCCATCTGAACCCCCAGTGATCAGCTGTGTCCTGTGTGTTAGTGCAGGTGGTCAATCCCTGTACAGCGCCACCACAGGAGAAATAAGGAATGACGCAGTTCCTATAGGAATCAATTAGCTGTCTATGTAATGCATGAACACGCCGGACCCTGCACTGATAATGGGGAGACAAATGTCAGCTGCCATATACTTTAGACTGACCGTGGATACCATCAGCAAGGAGGCACCATTACTAGGATTAGCCACACTATAATTATATCAATAACCACATGAAATGCGTGAGTCCTGGGTAATACAGAGCGGGGCTCAGCACCTTGTAAACTGCCTCTGTGCAGGGGCACTAAGCCGCCAGGGCTTATCACCTCTCCATAAACAGCGCTGCCGGCACCCTCTTACATTACACAGCTCGGGACTATTACGTGGCGGTTTTACTGCCCGTATCTGTTACATGCGCTGCGTGCATCCTCTGCCGATGCCTATGATTGCATTATACAGTGATGATGAGGAGCGCTTAACCAGGTGCAATCAATGTAATAACCCAAGCACTTCTCAATATAAAATTATCCCCGCTCGCCCTGTACTCACCAAATGCCCCCGAATCTCAAAAAATAAAAAAAAGATTAGTTAATAAATTCAGTAATGTACCATGTAATAATGCATTTGTGCCAGATAGAGGAAGATCAAGGGGTGTGTAGAGGGGGCACCACTGATCATAGCACACAGAGGAGGTCAAAAGAGAGCGCAGCTCTGGAGTATAATACATAATGTAACCCAGAATCAGTACAGGATCAGTAATGTAATGTATGTACACAGTGACTGCACCAGCAGAATAGTGAGTGCAGCTCTGGAGTATAACTCAGGATTAGTACAGGAATACTATAATACTGACCTCTGTGTACAAAGATATAACTGATATAATACTGCCTCTAAATATAAGAATATAACTACTATAATACTGCCCCCTATGTACAAGATTATAACTACTATAATACTGCTCCTATATACAAAAATATAACTACTATAATACTGCCCCCTATGTACACGAATATAATTACTATAATACTGCCCCTATGTACAAGAATATAACTACTATAATACTGCCTCCTATGTACAAGAATATAACTACTATAATACTGCCCCTATGTACAAGAATATAACTACTATAATACTGCCCCTATGTACACGAATATAATTACTATAATACTGCCCCTATGTACAAGAATATAACTACTATAATACTGCCTCCTATGTACAAGAATATAACTACTATAATACTGCCCCTATGTACAAGAATATAACTACTATAATACTGCCCCCTATGTACAAGAATATAACTACTATAATACTGCCCCTATGTACAAGAATATAACTACTATAATACTGCCCCTATGTACAAGAATATAACTACTATAATACTGCCCCTATGTACAAGAATATAACTACTATAATACTGCCCCTATGTACAAGAATATAACTACTATAATACTGCCCTCTAGGTACAAGAATATAACTACTATAATACTGCTCATATGTACAAGAATATAACTACTATAATACTGCCCTCTAGGTACAAGAATATAACTACTATAATACTGCTCATATGTACAAGAATATAACCACTATAATACTGCTCCTATGTACAAGAATATAACTACTATAATACTGCCCTCTAGGTACAAGAATATAACTACTATAATACTACTCCTATGTACAAGAATATAACTACTATAATACTGCCCCTATGTACAAGACTATAACTACTATAATACCGCCCCTATGTACAAGAATATAACTACTATAATACTGCCCCTATGTACAAGAATATAACTACTATAATACTGCCCCTATGTACAAGAATATAACTACTATAATACTGCTCCTATGTACACAAATATTATTACTATAATACTGCCCCTATGTACAAGATTATAACTACTATAATACTGCTCCTATATACCAGAATATAACTACTATAATACTGCCCCTATGTACAAGAATATAACTGCTATAATACTGCTCCTATGTACAAGAATATAACTACTATAATACTGCTCCTATGTACAAGAATATAACTGCTATAATACTGTTCCTATGTACAAGAATATAACTACTATAATACTGCCCCTATGTACAAGAATATACAGTTAGGTCCAGAAGTATTTGGACAGTGACACAATTTTGGCGAGTTGGGCTCTGCATGCCACCACATTGGATTTGAAATGAAACCTTTACAACAGAATTCAAGTGCAGATTGTAACGTTTAATTTGAAGGTTTGAACAAAAATATCTGATAGAAATTGTAGGAATTGTCACATTTCTTTACAAACACTCCACATTTTAGGAGGTCAAAAGTAATTGGACAAATAAACCAAACCCAAACAAAATATTTTTATTTTCAATATTTTGTTGCGAATCCTTTGGAGGCAATCACTGCCGTAAGTCTGGAACCCATGGACATCACCAAACGCTGGGTTTCCTCCTTCTTAATGCTTTGCCAGGCCTTTACAGCCGCAGCCTTCAGGTCTTGCTTGTTTGTGGGTCTTTCCGTCTTAAGTCTGGATTTGAGCAAGTGAAATGCATGCTCAATTGGGTTAAGATCTGGTGATTGACTTGGCCATTGCAGAATGTTCCACTTTTTTGCACTCATGAACTCCTGGGTAGCTTTGGCTGTATGCTTGGGGTCATTGTCCATCTGTACTATGAAGCGCCGTCCGATCAACTTTGCGGCATTTGGCTGAATCTGGGCTGAAAGTATATCCCGGTACACTTCAGAATTCATCCGGCTACTCTTGTCTGCTGTTATGTCATCAATAAACACAAGTGACCCAGTGCCATTGAAAGCCATGCATGCCCATGCCATCACGTTGCCTCCACCATGCTTTACAGAGGATGTGGTGTGCCTTGGATCATGTGCCGTTCCCTTTCTTCTCCAAACTTTTTTCTTCCCATCATTCTGGTACAGGTTGATCTTTGTCTCATCTGTCCATAGAATACTTTTCCAGAACTGAGCTGGCTTCATGAGGTGTTTTTCAGCAAATGTAACTCTGGCCTGTCTATTTTTGGAATTGATGAATGGTTTGCATCTAGATGTGAACCCTTTGTATTTACTTTCATGGAGTCTTCTCTTTACTGTTGACTTAGAGACAGATACACCTACTTCACTGAGAGTGTTCTGGACTTCAGTTGATGTTGTGAACGGGTTCTTCTTCACCAAAGAAAGTATGCGGCGATCATCCACCACTGTTGTCATCCGTGGATGCCCAGGCCTTTTTGAGTTCCCAAGCTCACCAGTCAATTCCTTTTTTCTCAGAATGTACCCGACTGTTGATTTTGCTACTCCAAGCATGTCTGCTATCTCTCTGATGGATTTTTTCTTTTTTTTCAGCCTCAGGATGTTCTGCTTCAGCTCAATTGAGAGTTCCTTAGACCGCATGTTGTCTGGTCACAGCAACAGCTTCCAAATGCAAACCACACACCTGTAATCAACCCCAGACCTTTTAACTACTTCATTGATTACAGGTTAACGAGGGAGACGCCTTCAGAGTTAATTGCAGCCCTTAGAGTTCCTTGTCCAATTACTTTTGGTCCCTTGAAAAAGAGGAGGCTATGCATTACAGAGCTATGATTCCTAAACCCTTTCTCCGATTTGGATGTGAAAACTCTCATATTGCAGCTGGGAGTGTGCACTTTCAGCCCATATTATATATAATTGTATTTCTGAACATGTTTTTGTAAACAGCTAAAATAACAAAACTTGTGTCACTGTCCAAATATTTCTGGACCTAACTGTAACTACTATAATACTGCCCCTATGTATAAGAATATAACTCCTATAATACTGCCCCCTATGTACAAGAATATAACTACTATAATACTGCTCCTATGTACAAGAATATAACTACTATTATACTGCCCCTATGTACAAGAATATAACTACTATAATACTGCCTCCTATGTACAAGAATATAACTACTATAATACTGCCCCCTATGTACAAGAATATAACTACTATAATACTGCCCCCTATGTACAAGAATATAACTACTATAATACTGCTCCTATGTACAAGAATATAACTACTATAATACTGCCCCCTATGTACAAGAATATAACTACTATAATACTGCCCCCTATGTACAAGAATATAACTACTATAATACTGCCCCTATGTACAAGAATATAACTACTATAATACTGCCCTTATGTACAAGAATATAACTACTATAATACTGCTCCTATGTACAAGAATATAACTACTATAATACTGCCCCTATGTACAAGAATATAACTACTATAATACTGCTCCTATGTACAAAGTGTAACTATTATTATAGTTTCCCATATAAGCAAATAAAAAGGGAAATAAATACAAAAAACTACAAAGATAATACCAGAAAGTAAGTAATGAATTCAAAGGAAAGAAATAAAAAATAAAGCGCTGATATAAATAAATATATATAAATTAATAGTAACAATAGAAACCGCATCAGAAGTGTAAATTATTTGTGACTATTATAAAAAAATAGAAAAAAAAATAGCAAAAATACTTTAATTTTGTTTTCTTTAATGTCATTTCAGCATATTCGTATATTGACGCTTTCGATAATTGGATTTTATACGGCTGATTATAGATCTTTTAAATATGTTACAAACAGAGCGGTGGAGATGGTAAATCACTTGAGAGCGATGATTTGTTCTGTCATCGGGTCAGGTCACCTCTCTTTATTAACTGCATGCCTACCTCCGCATACAATCTAATTTCCAATGGAAAAAAAAAAAGACATTGCTTTACTACATTTATAATAACAGGTATAAAGGATATCTCCAGCTGAGAATTAGTCAATACCACATTTCTCCATGGAGTGAGCATTCGTACAGTATTTGCTTCCCCGCTTCCCCTTGCGCAGCGCTGCACGTTTTCATAGTACTGACACAGTTCTGTCAATCTGCTTTCAAAGCAGTCACTTGAGCTTGTGTTTCCTGTCAGCCGGGGCATAGGATGCGGTAATTATCACTCATATGCAATAAGTACATTGAATCTATTATAATCTGGTGTCTCCAGGCAGCTGTCTATCTCTGTCAACATCATATGAAGCATACCATACAGTTGGAACATGTGTACATAAAAATAAGAATGAAAAAAAGCAAATACCACCATTTCTTTTGATGTTTTCAGATATTTTAGATCCTCATGGGTGTGGCTTGGCTCTTTGTGGGCGTGTTTGTGAATATTTTATTGACCTGAAAGTGGATAATGTGGCCTAAGAGAATAGTAGCGCTTTTGAAGCATACTGCACAGTTAGTCCCTCATGGATGTGGTTTGGCTTTTTGGGGGCGTTTGTGAATATTTTATTGACCTGACAGTGGATAATGTGACCTATGAAAATAGTAGCGCTTTTGAAGCATACTGTACAGTTGGATCATGTGTGCATAAAAATAAGAATAAAAAAAAGCAAATACCACCATTTCTTTTGATGTTTTCGGATATTTTAGCTCCTCATGGGTGTGGCTTGGCTCTTTGTGGGCGTGTTTGTGAATATTTTATTGACCTAAGAGAGGATAATGTGGCCTAAGAGAATAGTAGCGCTTTTGAAGCTTACTGCATAGTTGGAACATGTGTAGATACAAATAAGATTTAAAAAAGCAAAAACTACCATTTCTTTGATGTTTTCAGATATTCTAGATCCCCGTTGGTGTGGCTTGGCTCTTTGTGGGTGTGCTTATGAATATTTACTAAATTTGAAAGTGGATAATGTGATCTATGAGAATAGTAGTGCTTTTGAAGCATACTGTACAGTTGGAACATGTTTACATAAAAATAAGAATTAAAAAAAGCAAATACTAACATGTCTTTTGAGGTTTCAAATATTTTAGGTCCTCGTGGGTGTGGCTTGGCTCTTTGGGGTGTGTTTGTGAATATATTATCGACCTGAAAGTGGATAATGTGGAATAAGAGAATAGTAGTGCTTTTGAAGCATGCTGTACAGTTAGAATATGTGTCATAAAAATAAAATTTGAAAAAAGAAAAAAAATACTACCATTTCTTTTGATGTTTCAGAAATTTTAGTTCCTCATGGGTGGGGCTTGGTGCTTTGGGGCATGTTTGTGAGTATTTTATTGACCTGAAAGTGGATAATGTGGCCTAAGAGAATAGTAGCGCTTTTGAAGCATACTGCACAGTTAGTTCCTCATGGATGTGGTTTGGCTTTTTGGGGGCGTTTGTGAATATTTTATTGACCTGACAGTGGATAATCTGACCTATCAGAATAGTAGTGCTTTTGAAGCATACTGTACACTTGGATCATGTGTACATAAAAATAAGAATGAAAAAAGCAAATACTACCATTTCTTTTAATGTTTTCAGATTTTTAGATCCTCATGGGTGTGGCTTAGCTCTTTGTGGGCGTACTTATGAATATTTATGAGATCTGAAAGTGGAGAATGTGGCCTAAGAGAATAGTAGCGCTTTTGAAGCATACTGTACAGTTGAAACATGTGTACATAAAAATAAGAATGAAAAAAAGCAAATACTAACATTACTTTTGATGTTTTTGGATATGTTAGATCCTCATGGGTGTGGCTTGGCTCTTTGGTGGTGTATTTGTGAATATTTTATTGACCTGAAAGTGGATAATGTGAGCTAAGAGAATAGTAGTGCTTTTGAAGCATGCTGTACACTTGGCTCATGTGTACACAAAAATAAGAACTAAAAAAAGCAAATACTACCATTTATTTTGATGTATCAGATACTTTAGTTCCTCGTGGGTGTGGCTTGGCTCTTTGGGGTGTGTTTGTGAATATTTTATTGACCTGAAAGTGGATAATGTGGCCTAAGAGAATAGTAGTGCTTTTGAAGCATACTGCACAGTTAGTTCCTCATGGATGTGGTTTGGCTTTTTGGGGGCGTTTGTGAATATTTTATTGACCTGACAGTGGATAATGTGACCTATGAGTATAGTAGTGCTTTTGAAGCATACTGTACAGTTGGATCATGTGTACATAAAAATAAGAATGAAAAAAGCAAATACTACCATTTCTTTTAATGTTTTCAGATATTTTAGATCCTCATGGGTGTGGCTTGGCTCTTTGTGGGCATACTTATGAATATTTACGAGATCTGAAAGTGGACAATGCGGCCTAAGAGAATATTAGCACTTTTGAAGCGCACTGCATAGTTGGACCATATGTAGATACAAATAAGATTTAAAAAAGCAAAAACTACCATTTCTTTTGATGTTTTCAGATATTCTAGATCCCCGTAGGTGTGGCTTGGCTCTTTGTGGGCGTGCTTATGAATATTTATTGGATCTGAAAGTGGATAATGTGATCTATGAGAATAGTAGTGCTTTTGAAGCATACTGTACAGTTGGATCATGTGTACATAAAAATAAGAATAAAAAAAGCAAATACTACCATTTCTTTTGATGTTTTCGGATATGTTAGATCCTCGTGGGTGTGACTTGGCTCTTTGTGGGTGTGTTTTTGAATATTTTATTGACCTGTAAGTGGATAATGTGGCCTAAGAGAATAGTAGTGCTTTTGAAGCATACTGTACAGTTGGAACATGTTTACATAAAAATAAGAATTAAAAAAAAAAATACTAACATTTCTTTTGAGGTTTCAAATATTTTAGGTCCTTGTGGGTGTGGCTTGGCTCTTTGGGGTGTGTTTGTGAATATATTGTCGACCTGAAAGTGGATAATGTGGACTAAGAGAATAGTAGTGCTTTTGAAGCATACTGTACAATTGGAATATGTGTCGTAAAAATAAAAATTGAAAAAAAACCACAAATACTACCATTTCTTTTCAGGTATTTTAAATCTTTGTGGGCGTGGCTTAGTTCTTTGGGGGGGTGTTTGTGAATATTTTATTGTGCTACAAGTGGATAATGTGGTCTAGGAGAATAGTAGTGCTTTTTTTGGGAGGGTAGGGGTGGAATCATTTAATATATTTATGGCATCTTTTAGAAGTTGCACCATGGCCTTTCTAGAAACCATTACCTTACCTTTATCTGTGTTTTTAATTTTTTTTTGTTACCATTTTTCTGTATACAGTGTGTCCACCAATATCCTGTCCACCGCCAATAACTTGAGAACGGCGGCAGCTATAGGCATAGAAGTGGTGTCTAGGTATAGTAAAGTAGCCATGCAACCACCTATAGCGCCACCTGGTGGAAAACAATGGAGTTAGCATTTTTATTTCGAAAACGGAACGAGATAGAGAAAAAAAGTGAATTAAAAAATTGTAGGGCATCATCAAGTCAATACGAATCAACACCAGGATATGGGTGGACACACTGTATACAGCTGTATTTTTGGTATTTATTTTATACTAGCTGTAGTACCCGTCTTCGCCCGGGTTAATAACTGCTGTTAATAAAATAGAATGTATTAACAAAAATGTATTTTGCACACAAAAACCACAAAATAAATAGATAGAAATGTAATTATAATGTCTGTCTCCCCCTCTGTATATATCTCTCTGTCTCTCTATCTTTGTCTGTCTGTCTCTTTCCCTGTCTGTCTATCAATCTCTTTCCCTGTCTATCTATCTCTGTCACTTTCCCTGTCTGTCTCTTTCCCTGTCTGTCTCTTTCCCTCTCTTTCCCTGTCTGTCTCTTTCCCTCTGTCTCTTTCCCTGTGTCTGTCTCTTTGTCTGTCTCTTTACCTGTCTTTGTCTGTCTCTTACCCTGTCTGTCTCTTTCCCTCTCTTTCCCTGTCTGTCTGTTCCCTGTGTCTGTCTCTGTCTCTTTGTCTGTCTCTTTATCTGTCTCTGTCTGTCTCTTAACCTGTCTCTCTCTTTCCCTCTCTTTCCCTGTCTGTCTCTTTCCCTGTCAGTCTGTCTCTTTGTCTGTGTCTGTTTCTTTGTGTCGGTCTCTTACCCTGTCGATGTCTGTTTCTTACGCTGTCTATGTCTGTTTCTTACCCTGTCTGTGTCTGCCTCTTTCCCTATCTGTGTCTGTCTCTTTCCCTGGCTGCATTGTGACACGCCAACATTACATTTAAGGGCGTGGCTGCGCATTCTTCTGAAGTTCTGGCTGCACTGTGGCTCCCAGCTCCATTTGCTTTAATGGAGGCAAGTTTTTTGGTGAATAACTAAAGCACGCGGTTAAAATTTCCCCTCAAAACATAGCCTATGATGCTCTCGGGGTCCAGAAGTGTGAGTGTGCAAAATTTTGTGGCTGTAGCTGCGATGGTGCAGATACCAATCCCGGACACACATTCAGCTTTATATATTAGATAAACTGCTTCCAGTGTGAAAACATGAACATTTTAGGCTAGTTTCACACTTGAGTTGGACGGGATCCGTAGCATTGCGTTGTGTGACGCATGCAACGGATGCGTTGCATATAGTGGCACAACGCATGCTACAGATAGTACAAAATAACGCAATCCGTTGTAGTTTTTTTTCCTTGACTTTACACATCTGAGCATGCGCAGTTGTGTAAAGACAGCTGCGTTAGCGGAATCCGTCAAATGACGCATTCTAACGGAATCCGCCACCATAGGTGTCCATTATAAAAACAACGGACGCCTAACGGATTCCTGCAGGTTGCGTTTTTTGACACTCCGCCAAGCGCAGAAAAACGTTACATGCTGCGTTCCATCCGCCCGACGAAGCGTCAAAATAACGACGCTGCGTCGTCCAGCGGATGCAACGCAGACACTTGCGTTACAGTGCATCGTCCATACAAGTCTATAGAGAATAGCGCAGTGCGTTAACGGACTGCGCTATTCTCCATAGTGACGGAATGCGCTGAACGCAAGTGTGAAAGTAGCCTTACATCGAGGACAGTCTTTTTCCTGTGGTAACCCCCTCTTCTTACATTGAGGTACCTGGAAGTGTTACCTAAAGGATTATTTCTGAAGATGAGAGATTCGATTTTTATGCAAATCAAATTTGTGTCGAACCTTAGCAAATCTGCTTGACCTGGACAGATCACAAAATTTGTAATTCAATGTGCGTGAATTGTCAAAAAAAAAAGTCAGCCACTAGTTTACTTAGAAGAATATTTAATCAGACAGGCTTCTCCATAATGCCTTTCAGCTATTGCATCAAATGGCACAGTCATCCAGGAGAACCTATAATAGCCTGTATAAAAGCAGAGGTAAGGAATGCAGCAGCCAGTTAATGATGAATCTGGATATTGACAGGACATCACAGCTCATATAGTTTACACGAAGCAGAATATTTAATCAGCTTCCCCCTAATGCCTTTCGGCTGTTACATCAAATGACACAGGCCATCAGGAGAACCTATAATAGCCTGTATAAAAGCAGAGGCAAGGAATGCAGCAGCCAGTTAATGATGAATCTGGATATTGACAGGACATCACAGCTCATATAGTTTACACGAAGCAGAATATTTAATCAGCTTCCCCCTAATGCCTTTCGGCTGTTACATCAAATGACACAGGCCATCAGGAGAACCTATAATAGCCTGTATAAAAGCAGAGGCAAGGAATGCAGCAGCCAGTTAATGATGAATCTGGATAGGGACAGGACATCACAGCTCATATAGTTTACACGAAGCAGAATATTTAATCAGCTTCCCCCTAATGCCTTTCGGCTGTTACATCAAATGACACAGGCCATCAGGAGAACCTATAATAGCCTGTATAAAAGCAGAGGCAAGGAATGCAGCAGCCAGTTAATGATGAATCTGGATAGGGACAGGACGTCACAGCTCATATATTTGCAGTAAAAATAGGTAGAAAAAGCTATAAAATACTGAATAAACATTCCAGATAGTGTGTGTGACAGGACAACAGTGCTAAACCATTTACTTATAGGCATACATGCTGAGGTCACTTGGTCATTACTAAGGTTGCAGCACTTGAGAGGGGTTAGCTATACCTCTAGGTGACCTCTGAGTGTTATACATGTATTTTTAGAGCTTTACAGTTTTTGACATTTATGGTGATTTGTTTTGCTAAAAACCTGAATTTGGATGAAAAAATTGGTAAACTGTCACAAGCAGGTTTTTACAAACTTTGCCGACTGTTGGGTTGTGTTCAGACTACAGATTTTGACACTCAGGGGTCAACAGCAGAGTGGTAGTTCAGAAGAAGGCTAGCAAGAGTTAATCTGCTGCTTGTTATTTTCCTTTGATCACATGTTGTGGAGGATCCAATTGTTCCCCTCTTATATATGCTGGCTAGATCATCCTTCTATGCCAGCTATAGTTTATCTCAGCTTGTCTGGTGAGGTGTTGTGATCCAGACTATCTGGTGATTGTGGTACTTGTTGCTGAGTGCGGTTGTGGAGTTTACGCTTGTTGCCTATTGTTTCTACCATCCTGCTCTGCAGATGTGTCTTTATAGAGAGCGGAGGGAAAAACCTGCAGATGTGTCTTTATAGAGAGCGGAGGGAAAAACCTGCAGATGTGTCTTTATAGAGAGAGGAGGGGAAAACCTGCAGATGTGTCTTTATAGAGAGCGGAGAGAAAAACCTGCAGATGGGTCTTTATAGAGAACGGAGGGAAAAACCTGCAGATGTGTCTTTATAGAGAGCGGAGGGAAAAACCTGCAGATGTGTCTATATAGAGAGTGGAGGGAAAACCTGCAGATGTGTCTTTATAGAGAGCGGAGGGAAAAACCTGCAGATGTGTTTTTATAGAGAGCGGAGGGAAAAACCTGCAGATGTGTCTTTATAGACAGCAGAGGGAAAAACCTGCAGATGTGTCTTTATAGAGAGAGTAGGGAAAATTCTGCAGATGTGTCTTTATAGAGAGCGGAGGGAAAAACCTGCAGATGTGTCTTTATAGAGAGCGGAGGGAAAAACCTGCAGATGTGTCTATATAGAGAGTGGAGGGAAAACCTGCAGATGTGTCTTTATAGAGAGCGGAGGGAAAAACCTGCAGATGTGTTTTTATAGAGAGCGTAGGGAAAACCTGCAGATGTGTCTGTATAGAGAGCGGAGGTAAAACCTGCAGATGTGTCTGTATAGAGAGTGGAAGGTAAAACCTGCAGATGCGTCTTTATAGAGAGTGAAGGGAAAACCTGCAGATGTGTCTTTATAGAGAGCGGAGGGAAAACCTGCAGATGTGTCTTTATAGAGAGTGGAGGGAAAACCTGCAGATGTGTCTGTATAGAGAGCGGAGGGAAAAACCTGCAGATGTGTCTTTATAGAGAGTGGAGGGAAAAACCTGCAGATGTGTCTTTATAGAAAGCGGAGGGAAAAACCTGCAGATGCGTCTTTATAGAGAGCGAAGGGAAAAACCTGCAGATGTGTCTTTACAGATAGTGGAGGGAAAAACCTGCAGATGTGTCTGTATAGAGAGCGGAGGGAAAAACCTGCAGATATGTCTTTATAGAGAGCGGAGGGGAAAGACCTGCAGATGTGTCTTTATAGAGAGTGGTGGGAAAACCTGCAGATGTGTTTGTATAGAGAGCGGAGGGGAAAAACCTGCAGATGTGTCTTTATAGATAATGGATGTGAATTTCTGGTTTCAACTGTAAAAAGATATGTGATATTATAATCTTGCAATAGTTGTGGCTCCATTGGAGCTTTTGCATTGGGTCTCATGGGCTTCAACTTACGCCACTGATGCCCTTTAAGATGTTGATTCTTTATAAACCAAGTTCTGAAGTACAAAAATGTTACATTGTGTCGTTACCGGTCGAGTCCGGTAAAACTCGCCTCCCTGCCTGTTATTAGATCCAATTGTGTCTGTACAGTCGCGGTGACATTTTCCTCGCTCTCACGTCGAGAGCTTTTTCGACGATACAAACACAGTAATATTTTCTAAAAAATCCAGATCGCCCTGACCTGAGGCGTCCCCGCGTCCCGCGTTACTCCCCTTCTTCTCTACAGACTCAGTTGTCGGCGCTTTCCTGTTCCAATTCAATTTTGGTTCTTTTTTAGCGATAGTCTTCAATGTTGATTATGTGACGTCCCCGGTGACTTCTCAGCCGAGCTGATGTAAAGCCCGGTAACAAAGCAGATGAGCTAACGCTATCGAAAAATAAATAGAGGCCACCCTGAGGAATCTCCAGACAAGGGCCAATTTGTTTTACTAGAATAACTTACTCGCTTTAATTAGGGGCAGTTCTAGATTTATTTTTTTTAGATTCTTGATTTACTCATGAATTTTGAAAACACGTTCATCACTATCGAGCTTCGTATTCATAAAGGTACTGTCCTCTATGAGCAGTGCGCTGTGTTTTTTGAACACCATTTAAAGGGATTGTTTTTTGAACGCCATTTAAAGAGACTGTTTTTTGAACACCATTTATAGGGATTGTTTTTTGAACGCCATTTATAGGGATTGTTTTTTGAACGCCATTTATAGGGATTGTTTTTTGAACGCCATTTAAAGAGACTGTTTTTTGAACACCATTTATAGGGATTGTTTTTTGAACGCCATTTAAAAGAATTGTATTGGAAACACCATTTAAAGGGATTATTTTTTTGAATGCCATTTATAGGGATTGTTTTTTGAACGCCATTTAAAGGGATTGTTTTTTGAACACCATTTATAGGGATTGTTTTTTGAACGCCATTTAAAGAGATTGTTTTTTTAACACCATTTAAAAGGATTGTTTTTTGAACGCCATTTAAAGGAATAGTTGTTTGAACGCCATTTTGCTATTTAAAGGAATTGTTTTATGAACACCATTTAAAGGTATTGGTTTTTGAACGCCATTTAAAGGGATTGTCCACTATTTTATATGCTTTATAACCATGATATTAAAATAATAGATAAAAACTATAAATTCACATATGAGACCCCCAGTATTCTTTTGCACTCATGCCTGTGTTACTTACTAGTCTTGCTTCTACCTTTGTAGGAAAAGTCACATGAAGCCAACAGTGGACAGTGATTGGCTGCAGCGGTGACGTTCTGTCTGAGCAGGAAGAGTGCTCTTGGAGACTATATTTTCGGGCTTGAACCAAACATTACTGCTGTAGTATTGTATTTTAACACTATGGCAATTGAAATCTTGATATTAGGGCTCCTCCATATGCACCAAATCTTTGTACTTGGTCCATATTTGGTCTTAGGACAACAAATATAGGCACATGCTCAGGCGTTTATCTGAACCACTGAGATCCACACTTCAGCTTCGACACCTGCTGCCAATCAACAGCTCTTGATTGGCTGCAGTGGTGACATTCTGTCCCAACTATTTGTAACATCATAAACTGGGGAGTAGGGATGAGCGAACACGAACTGTAAAGTTTGGAGTCCATACTGAACACCTTTTGTTCGGTGCTGAATCCCGAACACAGACTTTTGACTGTATGTCTTGTCCCTGTTTGGGTTTTTCACCCGAATAAAGCTTGTTGAAAGGTTGCAGAGCAGCCAATTGGCAAGCTTTTAGGCTGTTGGCACTTCTGGAGCAAGTATCGGCATGGCAATGATTGACCAGGGAAATAACTGTAAAAAAAAATGACGTGGGCTACAAATGGAAGTTAAATGGTGGTAAGCGCAGGATAGTTACATATACAGTGTTTCCCGGAGGATCGTGCTGCAGTCAGACTCTCTTCTGCGCTCAATAATTAAGGTTCATGAATATTCACTGATTCCTCCGCCCACTCTCTGTGCCAGTGTCTGTGATTGGATAGTTGCAGTCTACTATAGACGCCCCCACCATGTGTCCGCATCTGTGATTGGTTGCAGCCACTTTGCTGTATAGTAGTGTAAATATAAATAAATATTCGGCAGCACTTACACTGAGAGCAGCGGAGGAACCAAGCTGTTACCTTCTATGAACTGAGTAATGTCACCAACTCACAGCCAGTTCCCCTTTCGGCTGTCAATGTTTCCCGGAGCCTGCGGAGAGCGGACATTTTTCCCCTCTATGCAGGCTCCGGATGTAGCAAAGCTAAGGTTCATTATGAGATTTCATGTGGATTATGTGGGATCTGAAAGGGTGTTTTGGGTGTTAATAAAGGGGTGAAAGAGAGTGTGTGTATTTTATTTCAAGTAGAGGATTTTTTCGTTATTTGTGTTTTATTTCTTTTCACTTACAGGATTAGTAATGGGGGGGTCTCATAGATGCCTCCCACTACTAATCTAGGGCTTGATGCTAGCTGTCATTTTCGACAAATCACAGCTTAACCCTTCTTCATCATCATCATCATCATCATCAATTATTATGTTTTATTATTATACTGTAGCGTCATTTATTCCATGGCGCTTTACATGTGAAAGGGGTATACATAATAGGGACAAGTACAATAATCATGAACAATACAAGGCATAGACTGGTACAGGAGGAGAGAGGACCCTGCCTGCGAGGGCTCACAGTCTACATGGGATGGGTGAGGATACAGGAGGAGACAGGACTCTGTCCCCGAGGGCTCACAGTCTACATGGGATGGCTGAGGATACAGGAGGAGAGAGGACTCTGTCCCCGAGGGCTCACAGTCTACATGGGATGGGTGAGGATACAGGAGGAGAGACGACCCTGCCTATGAGGGTTCACAGTCTACAGGGGATGGGTGAGGATACAGGAGAAGAGAGGACTCTGCCCATGAGGGCTCACACTCTACAAGGGATGGGTGAATATACAGGAGGAGAGAGGACCCTGCCCATGAGGGCTCACAGTCTACATGGGATGGGTGAGGATAATGTCGGTGGGGGTAGAGATATTACCATGATTGATGAGATGAGCCAGGTAAAGTGCCAGGATTGGCCACATCGAATGTGATGTGCCAATTCTGGGAAGCTGTGGGCTGGTATTTTTAGGCTGGGGGGGCTAATATCTATGGCTCCTCCCATCCTGATAATACCAGGTCCCACCTGTCTGCTCTACCGTGGCTGGATAGGGGGGGAATTCTACGCTTCCCCCCTCTAATTTTGATATCCAGCCACGGTAAAGCAGACAAGTTGAGGCTGATATTATCAGGATGGGAGGAGCCATGGATATTGGCCCCCCGAGCCTAAAAATTCCAGCCCACAGCTGCCCAGAATTGGCACATCACAGAATTGGCTACCAAAATATGGTGGGAGGCGACGTCATTTTATTTGATTTTTTCTTTTTTACTCTACTATACAGCAAAGTAACAGCAACCAATCACAGATGCTGACACATAGTGGGGGGTGTGTATAGCAGTCTGCAATCAATCACACTCTGTCACAGAGGGAGGGAGGCGGGGGGGAAGAAGTGAATATTCATGAGCCTTAATTATTGGGCTAGGAAGAGAGTCTAACTGCAGCATGATCCTCCGGAAAACGCGGTATGTATAACTATCCTGCTCTTACTATTATTTGAAGTCCCCTAGTGCCATTTTACAGCCAAGAACGTCTCATCCATATTGACTTGTATGGGGCTCGTTGTTCGGGGTCACGTTCGCTGGCCAAACCTGATTTTCCATTCAGTTCGTGATGATTCGGCGAACCCACTTATTTACTCATCACTATTGGGGAGCCAATCTAGGGTGAATGTCAAAGTTGTATATGCTCAGCCATATCTTAGAATAGTATACATGTAATACCACTTTTCTCCAGTAGTGGCCGCCATATGTGATATATATATAACCAGGCAAAGATTTGCTCATTGATCACTAGGCGTTCGAGGTGAAAACCCCGGCAGATTAGTTTATGGTCAGATCTTTCTAGATCTCCCTTTAAATCTCAATGTGAAGATTCTTGTTTATAGATTAAAAAAAAAAGTGTCATTTTCTTGGAGATGTAATTCCCCTTTAATGAATAAAATAAACACCAAGGATCTAATAAAATCAACCGCTTCTAAGAAACAGTCAACCTGAAGCTCAATCAGGTACATAACCCCCTCGGGTGATTTATGATACATGACTTTTTACTTTTTTGCATTTTTTTTATTGTCAGTTTCCAAATTAAAAGCCGCGTTATCGCATTGACAGAGCTTTAAAGGAAGCCCGACATGTGAAGTCCGGGCTCCGGGAAGTTTCCGCAGAGACTTGGATAAATTCCCATTCACAGAGATCATAAAGCTTGTAGTCAGATCCAACGTCGGTGCGGCCGGGCGCTGGAGCCGCGGCGTCTGTCAGCTTATCAGATCTCAATATTAATTAGTTATGATTCCTCGTTTGATACCACCATGATTGCATCTTTAAATCAGTTCATAGCTGGCATAATCAAAACTGAACCGCCACCGGTGGGGACACGAAGAAAAGCCGGCCGTCTGTGTGACGGGGAGGAAGTTTGCCGTTAGTGTAACCGCAGATGGATTTATATCATCAGAACCAACTATTTGGTACCGGCCATGTCTGGTGGGACGAGACCCAGTGGTTCCATGGCGTGTTTATCTAATATATAAAGCTGAGTGTATGTATGTATGTACAGTATGTATCTCCGCTAAAGGAATTCGCACTGTCACATGTACAATCACTTTGCATTGACACTCCATGTGACTCAGGGAACATCATAGACTATGTTTTGAGGGGAAATTTTAACCCCGCGCTTAACAGCTATTCGCCAAAAAAACCTGCCTCTATTAAAGTCAATGGAGCTGTGAGCCACAGTGCAGTCAGAACTTCAGAAGAATGCGCAGCCACGCCCTTATATGGAATGTTTGCATGTCACAATGCAGCCAGGGAAAGAGACAGACACAGACAGGGAAAGAGGCAGACACAGACAGAGAGACAGGGAAAGAGACAGGGAAAGAGACAGGGAAAGAGACAGGGAAAGAAACAGACAGACAGGGAAAGAGACAGACAGGGAAAGAGACAGACAGGGAAAGAGAGACAGGGAAAGAGACAGGGAAAGAGACAGACATGCAGGGAAAGAGACAGGCAGACAGGGGAAGAGACAGACAGAGACAGGGAAAGAGACAGGGAAAGAAACAGACAGACAGGGAAAGAGACAGACAGACAGGGAAAGAGACAGACAGACAGGGAAACAGACAGGGAAAGAGACAGACAGACAGGGAAAGAGACAGGGAAAGAAACAGACAGACAGGGAGACAGACAGGAAAAGAGACAGACAGAGAGAGAGGGAAAGAGACAGAGAGACAGGGAAAGAGACAGGGAAAGAAACTGACAGACAGGGAGACAGACAGACAGGAAAAGAGACAGACAGAGAGACAGAGAAAGAGACAGGGAAAGAGACAGACAGACAGGGAAAGAGACAGACAGAGAGACAGGGAAAGAGACAGGGAAAGAAACAGACAGGGAAAGAGACAGACAGCCAGGGAAATAAATAGACAGACCGGGAAAGAGACAGACAGAACTTCTGAAGAATGCGCAGCGAAGCAACCAAACCAAATATACCAATACAATGCTTAAATAATAACATACATTGCTCAGATGATATTGTGTTAAACACAGTCAACAAATAATACCATCATATATTGTTCAAATAATACCGCTATACCAAGTCTAAAAGATGCATTTCAATTTAAAGGGATTTTCTAAGCAACAGGAAAGGGGAAGACGTCCCGATCCCAGGGGCTTGCGATCTCTGAGACCCCCGCTGATCCTGTGAACCAGGAGCCCCCTGTGAATGAAGCTGCGGGCAATCATGTTGCTCTTTTCCTTCTTATGGGAGTTCTGAAGACTTCCGATGGTCCCCTTAACAATAAATGCAGCAGTAGTGCACATGATGAACCACTGCTACACCAGAGCTCTGGTCCTTGACATCACTGGGAGTCTTAAGGGTGCTTTACACGCTGCGAAATCACTAGCGATTGCTAGCGATCTTGAGCGCGATAGCACCCTCCCCTGTCATTTGTGCGATATTTGGTGCTCGCTCCCGTAGCGAACATTATCGCTACGGCAGTGTCACACGCACATACCTTGTCAGCGACGGCGCTGTGACTGCCGAACAATCCCTCCCTCAAGGGGGAGGTGCGTTCGGCGTCAGAGCGACGTCACTAAGTGGCCGGCCAATAGAAGCGGAGGGGCGGAGATGAGCCCCACCCACCTCCTTCCTTCCGCATTATCGGTGGACGCAGGTAAGGAGATGTTCGTCGTTCCTGCGGTGTCACACATAGCGATGTGTGCTGCCGCAGGAACGACGAACAACATCGTACCTGTGGTAGCAGCGATATTAAGGAAAGGAGCGACGTGTCAACGATCACCGTTTTTGAACGATTTTGCAATCGATGATCGTTGCTCCTTGGTGTCACACGCTGCGATGTCGCTACCAGTGCTGGATGTGCGTCACTAACAACGTGACCCCGACGATCTATCGGTAGCGATGTCGCAGCGTGGAAAGCACCCTTTAAGGGCCATTTACACGCTGTGACATCGCTAACGATTTATCGTCGGGGTCACGGTGTTTGTGACGCACATCCGGTGTCGTTAGCGACATCGCAGCGTGTGACACGTACGAGCGACCTTCAACGATCCCAAAAGTGGTAAAACTCATTGGTTTTGGAGAGGTCGTTCATTTACCAAAAATCGTTGTATGTGCAAGTACGATGTTGTTCCTCGTTCCTGCGGCAGCACAAATCGCTATGTGTGACACCGCAGGAACAACGAACATCTCCTTACCTGCGTCCACCGGCAATGAGGAAGGAAGAAAGGTTAGCGGGATGTTTACGTCCCGCTCATCTCCGCCCCTCTTCTGCTATTGGACGACTGCCGTGTGACATCTCTGTGACGCCGCATGAACCACCCCCTTAGAAAGGAGGCGGATCGCCGGCCAGAGCGACGTCGCAGGGAAGGTAACCGTGTGACGGGTGTTAGCGATGACGCACAACCGACGGGGGCGGGTACGCTCGCTAGTGATATTGGTTCCGATATCGCAGCGTGTAAAGTGCCCTTTAGAGGTTATCAAAGAATAAGTAATAAACTTTAGAGTGCCCCTTTAAGCCTTCATCCTACAGATCTAATGCAGGCTTTACACGTTACGATCTATCGTGCGATTGCACGAGCGATCGTACCCGCCCCCGTCGTTTGTGCGTCACGGGCAAATCGCTGCCCGTGTCGCACAAAGTCGTTAAACCGCCTTCACACGTACTTACCTCCTGCATGACCTCGCTGTGGGCGGCGAACATCCACATCCTGAAGGGGGAGGGACGTTCAGCGTCACAGCCTCCGGCCAATAGAAGCGGAGGGGCGGAGATGGGTGGGATATTACATCCCGCCCACCTCCTTCCTTCCGCATAGCTGGCGGGAGCCGCGGGACGCAGGTAAGCTGTGTTCATTGTCCCCAGGGTGTCACACGGAGCAATGTGTGCTACCCCGGGTACGATGAACAACCGCCGCCATGTTAAATAAACAATTTTTTAAAACTCAGCGATGAGTACACGACTCACGATTTGTGAGCGATTCTGTGTCGCTCGGAGGTGTTGTAAACGATGCCGGATGTGTGTCATGAAAACCGTGACCCCGACGATGCATCGCGCGATAGCTTGTCTCGTCTAAAGCCCGAAATAGCCTAGAAGGTTCAATGCCCGATTGGAGCATAGCGGTATTATAGGCGTTATATTTGGGATGTCAGCCCAGGCCTCTTCTCATGAAGCGCACCTTTCATGCTGGTTCACTAAATGGCTCCATTATCCCATCACACAGGCCATAGGTAACACTCATCTGGCGATACACGCATTGTCGGTATATGTATATATACATGGATCATTTTGTAGTTCAGGCTCTAATGAAATCTCCGGTTTTCCAACTCTTAAGGGAATAATCAGATGAGATCATTAGCGCAGCACTTTAGCTAAAATATGACATTTTTTGGATGCGCATATGAAAAGGAAAGACCGAGGCACCGCATAATGGACCCGGAGCTCGTGCTCTACGTTTCCTTAGTTAAGTTTTCTTTCTCATTTAATTCTCTAATGAGCCATTTGGAACTTTGGAAATTGGAAAATAATTCAGGCGAACATTACTACAGGAAACAGAAAAACACATTTGCTATAGGGGCCCCTGGAGAGCCGGGCCCCAGCACAGGGGGGTCTCTGTACATGTAGTGGTGAGAATCTGCACAGCTTTAGGGCAGACGGCTGCAGATCGTCTCATCCCAGAGAATGGGCCGATTATGCTGATGACACTCCGATCAAAGTCTAAGAACACTGGGAGGAGAAGATGGACAATAGACGTTCTCCATCTTCTCCATTCTATGGGGTACTTTGCACGCTGCGACATCGCTACTGCAATATTGTCGGGGTCAAATCGAAAGTGACGCACATCCGGCGCCGGTAACGACATCGCAACGTGTAAAGCCTAGATGCGCCTATAAATGATCGCAAAAGCATCGTAAATCGGTGATCTGTGTAGTGTCGGACATTTTCATAATGTCGCACCAATAGGAGATATGATGTTGTTCCTCGTTCCTGTGGCAGCAGACATCGCTGTGTATGAAGCCGCAGGAGCGAAAAACATCTCCTTACCTGCCTGCACCGGCTATGCGGAAGGAAGGAGGTGGGCGGGATGTTTACGTCCCGCTCATCTCCGCCCCTCCGCTTCTATTGGCCGCCTGCCGTGTGACGTCGCTGTGACGCCGCACGACCCGCCCCCTTAGGAAGGAGGCGGGTCGCCGGCCAGAGCGACGTCGCAGGGCAGGTAAGTGCGTGTGAAGCTGCCGTAGCGATAATATTCACTACGGCAGCTACCACAAGATATCGCATGTGCGACGGGGGCGGGTACTATCGCGCTCGGCATCGCTAGCATCGGCTAGCGATGTCGCAGCGTGCAAAGTACCCCTATGAGTTTGCAGAAATCAGAGTGCGGTCCGATGATTTCCACTCACTCATTGACTTGCATTGCCAAGTGCGATCCAAATACCAGATCAAATTAGGACATGCAGCAATTTTTTTTTTTCCTTGGACACCGTCCCAGGAAAAATATGACATGTGAGCGGCCCCATAGATTAATGTAGTGTCCCACGGGGCAGGCGGGGGTTAACCTACTCGTTGCCGGGTTGTCGACTGTCGTGGTCACTGGCGGCCTAGCCTGGCTCTATTGCCCCGAGGCGTACAGAAGATGTCAAGGGAGAGATGTTGGGGGTATTGGAGACGCCACCTGTGGTATGCGGCCAGGGAATGGGCCGCCGCTGCTGTCGCTGTCCTCCGGGGCGGATGGTGGTAGCAGCTATGGATGGTATCGCTCTCCACAAGTAGAGCAGGCCCCGGGGAGGATGGTGAGGGGAGTAGTAATGGCGGCGCAGAGCAACAGTGCCAGGTAATAAAGAGTCAGAGTCTATGGCTGTAGTTCCAGGTTGTTTACTCACTTTTGTACGGTGCCACTCACCCAGGTAATACCGGTCACTTGCTATGATGGGCTCCATCGAACCTGAATCCCTTAAGAGATCAGTCCGTTTTAGTGTTCGGTGAGTTTCCTCCTCGTAACGCATGTCTGTGGATCCCCTGGCTTGAAGCTACGAGGGGACCCTAGGTTTCACAAGATGTACTCTTGTCCCTATATACAGGTGCCGTGGTTCCGATGTGGGGTCCGGCTTGATGCGAGACCCCGGATCCTCTCTGGCACTGTGCCGTCGGGCGCTGTGTGGTCAGGAAAGATTGAAACTTTCCCCGTCCAGGCAGAGTCTGGTAAACCAACGTGAAGTATGATCTTCCCTAAGGTCCTGCCACCCTGCGTGGCGTCGGTTCCGAGGGGAGCAGATTTACTCTCCCCATGGCAATCGTGTGAACTTCTTCTCCTTTCCACCGGATGAGACACATCTGCTCCGCTGCTCTCCTGCTGGAGAACTCGCTAACTGTGGGGTTGGCTTCTGACTCCCCCTGCTGGCTGCATCTCCCCCCTCCCAGGTCCTAAGCTAGTGGGACTGGGGTCCATGTATGAGGGCATCCTGTAAATGCCACTCTGTTGGCGACCCCTTTATTACCCTACCCTAGCCCAGTCCCCAGTGGGAACAGGACAACCTGGTGTGTATTTGAGTGTGTAAGTGGTTAAACCAGGACTCACCTCCTCAGGATCCGGGTTTAACACTACACCCAAATTTGGGTGCAATACTCTGCGGCGACTGAAGCCTCAGGGGCGCCACACTAACATTGGTCTGAGTGCGATCGAAAGAAAATGCACCAGAATCATGAAAATAGATTGAGGCAATAGTACCTAAATGGAAGCTGTCAACAAGCTGCTGTTGACAGATCTTTATTTTTCCTATGCCTTTATTTAGAACTTCAAAAGCAATCCTAAGCATATTTTCAGTCAATTACACACACTCAGATCACAAATATGGAAACAATGCCTTGAAATCTGTGTGCAGTTGTAGGAGGGGGTGCAGTCCCCCGTCCCCCCCCCAAACACCACACTGCTACTGAGTTTTATGTCAGATGTGTTTTGTATGTGCTGAGCGGTGATGCTGGGGGAGGACGAGGTTTCCTGAATGTAGCGGAGCTGGAGCTGCCCAGCAGCCGGCGCCGCTGAGGCCTGGTAAAGCCAACTGCTTGTAGTGGTAGTAACTGTGTACAGTGGGGAAGAAAAGTATTTAGTCTTCCACCAATTGTGCAAGTTCTCCCACTTAAAAAGATGAGGTTGAGCTCGGCCTTGTAATTGACATCACAGGTGACCACAACTATGAGAGACACAATGAGAAAACAAATCCAGAAAATCACCGCGTCTGATCCGGGAAGATTTTATTTGCGAATTATAGTGGAAAATAAGAATTTAGTCATCTAAAAACATACAAGATTTGTGGCCCTCACAGATGTAACTTCTCCTTTAAGAGGCTCCTCCTCTGTCCTCCACTCATTACCTGTAGTAATGGCCCCTGTTTGAACTTATCAGTATAAACTGGCCACACAGGTCGCAGACCTCAGCCAAATCCAAAAATGGAGTCCAGCCTCACCCAACATCAGGTTCTGACCTCACAAATGCTCTTCTGGATGAAGGAACTAAATTTCCCACACATGCCTCCAAAACCTTGTAGAAGAGCAGGAGCCATTACATGTGCAGAGGGGCCGATTCCATATAAAACTGGTTATCCAGGTTTTCACGAAAGTCTGTAGTCTCTCTAGACGTCTGCAGCCTCGCTCAATACAGGTGAATGGAGTGAAGCCGCACACTTCTAGTAGGAACATGGTCGGGAGTGTACATGTGTTCACATCACTGCACGGTCTCACCACTGGCACTGGAGAATCCCTACAGTGTGACCTGTGCAAGATGTGAGGATTCACCGAATGACTGAAGACTTCCATGATATGCCTGGACAACTCCTTTAATGGTAGAATGGGCAGTTGGTTTAGTGTCAAGGGGCCAAAGTACGAGAAAAACTATCCTGGAGGCCATCAACAAGTTGTTGTTGACAGATCTTGTTTTTTTTTTCTTTTCAGGCATTCAGTGCTTAAAAAACTTAATAAATGTGTGTCGCCCAGGGTTATGGGGTACTCGGTCCCGGGTGGGGTATAACTGTGGAATGTCACCTCGGTGGCCCGGTCCCATGCCCTGGGTGTTTTTTGAAAAGGGGGATATTTACAGGGGATTAGAATAATAGTCACACGTGACGCCACTTGCGGTGTTGCGGCTATGTGTATGGAGCCGCTGCTGCACAATGTTCACTACTGGGGCTGGTGTTGGTGGCAGCCTGAATGTTAGACCCTCCACAAGCAGGGCCGGGCCCCAGAGGGTAGGTGATGTGACGGGTGTCAGAAGAAGGTAGGCCACACAAGGGTTCAGTGCAACTGGTTCTTTATTCACTTTCTGGTCGTAACTGGTCACCCGAGGCTGGCTGGTTTCACCTTCAGGTCCCCTTAGTCCCAGTGCATGTTTAGTAATCTGGTACCTTCTTCCCCTGCACCTACCTCTGGTTTGTTGGTCCCGTGGCGTAGAGCAGCTGAGGGTCCCAGTCTGGTGGTCTTCCACTGCAGTTCGTATGACTGTAGCGTGAACCCTGTGGGGTTGATGTCTCTGGTCTTGTCCCCGGTTCTCCCTTTGCTACTGAGTCCCGAACTTCAAGGTCAGTGAGGTCCTTGATGGTTCCCTCACTGTGCATGTGTTATCAGGCCTGCCTGGAGCTTCTGCCTGTCCTAGGGTCCTGAACCCCGTTGGTGCGTAGTTCCAGGAGTACTCCACTGGCAACTACTCTCCTGGGCTCCCAAGTCACTGTTCACTCCTGCTAGTCCGTCTGCTCCCGTTCACCGTCACTGTCCAACTCCGTCTCTTTGACTGGCCTCTGTCTGCCCCTCCCACCTGGTTAACTATTGGACTGGATTGGCTCCACCTCTAGGTGGCCATCCATTGGTCCAACCCAAGCCTGGTATTATTCTATGGGCAATGCTGGGGAAAAACAGGGCCTGTTGTGAGTTTTTTGTGTGTTACCGGCACTGGTCTTCTGGGTCCCTATGGGGGTAGGCCCGGCACCATGGTGAGGGATGCAGTACCTTGTAGCTCCCTGATGGCTTTGGGGGCGCTACAAATGAGCTGTGTGTTTAACTGTTTATGTAACACCTTAAACCCTGCAGTCCTGATCGGAGGTTGTGCTGATCGTCACCACCTTGCCCACGGATTGGTACTCGTTCGATCCCACAGAGACAAGTATAACACACACATAAAGTCATCTTCATCCTCTCTCGACAGTAAAACCATCATTAAGCCTCCAGCTTTGTCTGTTCTCTGACATCTGCGGAGACACAAGACGGCAGACTGACATAACAAGAGCTCAAACGCAACATACATCCCTTCATTTTCCTATCAGTGCTCACATACAAAAGCCCAACGTGATGCAGCCGAGGACAGGAAGATCTACGGGAAACCACAAATCGGAATGCCACTGCACGCCTATGAAATCTATGGGGATCTGTAGACCCACATAACATTGGATTTCCACTTCGAGAATGCTCAAGGTCATTGCTCGCTAGGCCTAAAATAGCCGCGTCCGTAGAGAGTGTACGAGGAAATATATTCATTCTTTTCATGATTTCATCCTTAGAAATTGTGTGACGCCCTGGCCTATCAGGTCGTCACAGGGTATTGTGCAATCTTCCCTTCTGCACAGTATCCGCATCCTCCTTGGTTACGGGTCCCTGGCCTTTGGTGTTGCTAAGAACAAGCCAATCAAAAATCCTAGAAACACTCTGCACCACACTCACCAGACACACCAGTGGACGGCCTGAAGGGAATAGGGCCGCCCACTTGGGGGGTTGGTTTGGGAGAGTCAGGGGTGTCAGGAGCAGTCAGTTGAGTGGTGACTCTCGTGAGGAGAGGTCACAGGACGGTTGGAGGAGGTTAGGAGCTAGGCTCCTTGAGAATACTAGGTGGCAGACGTTGGTCAGGGCCTAGTAGGAGCTGGAACCCCAGTCGCAGGGGATCGTGACAAGGGGCACAGAACTGCCGAGGAGGGCATCCAGCAGCCTTGTGCCATCTCCGGGCAGGGGCCAGGGCACGACGGGGTACGTGGACTCTAGGCCGGGAAGTAGCTTCAAGCGTCCTGGTAATTCACCCGAGGAGGACGGAGCCTTCAAGATTCGTTCTCCACCCGCTCCAAAATCGGGGTACTAGCGCAACGAGGGGGATAAGACTTTCCCAATGCACAGTCCAGAAAATCCCAAGCGTGAACCCTGAGAGCAAGCTCACTCCGTTAGCCATACGGGTGAGCGGGACCCGACTAGTTCTACACTACAGGGGCCAATCAGTAGGAAGGTGCCAAGGAAGAGGTCACAGGCTAACAAGCAACACCAACGGGCACGGGATCCAGGCATGCTCCCTCCCTGCTCGGTGCTCAGAACTTTGGTTTACAAGTTGTCGGTGTCAGCATTATTGGACTGAGTGAGTACGCAGTGCCCCTTACCTCCCCAACAGTATCCCTTCTCCACCATCACCGAGCCCCGGGGCATTCTCCCTACCCACGGAGAGGTTAAACACCTGGCTGCCATCCCATCGCCACCGGGTGGTCCCAGCGGCAGAGGTGGTACTGCGCCTTACCACACACCGAGGGTGGCATCACGAACTTTACACATACCACTCCCCTGTAAATACCCCCTTTTTTTGTTTTGAGTGGCCGGAGACCCCTCGAGCCACCGCGGATCCGGATCCGAGCAGCTGTTCCGTCTGCTGACACGGGGGCGGTACAATTGTCTTGTCCTAATGGTGTCTCTAAGTACCCTTCATGGGCAACCGAAGCCAAATATAGGGTCTGGCAACAAACCAAGAGACCCTCAATCTTTCACTCTGGATGATGTGGCATATCCATGTGTCGCGGGTGGGGAGGACGCCGTCGCTGCTGCGCTCTCGCTAACGCTCGGGTCCGGCGCTGCTGCGGCTGCTGCTGCTCGGTGGCTCGAGCGGTGGGCCGGATCCGGGGACTCGAGCGGCGCTCCTCGCCCGTGAGTGAAAGGGGTGGTTGGTTTGGGGGATTTAGTCCGTGACGCCACCCACGGGTCATGGTGAAGATGGGCACCACCGCTGCTGATGACGGGGATCCCGGGAGTGATGGTAAGGAGCAGCTGGGATGTTGTTTTCCCACTCTGTGGGTAGGGGTCGGTGGTCCCGGGGCCCGGTGATGTTGTGACGGGGAGGCAGGTTTGGTGAGGTGCAGGGTTGCAGGGACAGCGCGGCACGGTGCCGGATGGCACGGGTGTACTCACTCAGCAAGAAAGGTACAGAGTCCTCGGTAAACCAAACGGCTGGATGGACGGGTCCCGCAGCCGGCTGCAGTGTCTCTCCCCGGACAGGTGATGGTGGTTGTCTTTCCCTGCACCTTGATGTTCTCCTTCTGACTACTATGGATTCGCAACGGCAGTCCGCTCCCCAGTGTATGGGTACCGGAGGAGCCCGTCTGCCCGCAGGCGCTGGCCCTTGGGTCTCTAGCCTTAGGCGGTAGCTGTATACCCTCACGGTGTGGGCTGTTGCCTTCAATCGGGACTTTTGCTGTTGTGAAACCCCTGGGGTTCCAGTCACATTCGGATCTGACTATTGTCGTCGGCTCCAAGTCTGGTCGGGGTCTGATGGCCCTGCCTGTGTGTACTGGCTCCCTGGTTGGTACCGTCGCCTGACCCCGGTCCTACGGTTCCGCGTTGCTCCACCACTCCTGCAGACGGCCACCACCGTCTGCCAACCTTGCTGTCAGTGCCTGGGCCATAAACCCAGACACCCAAGTGCTTGCTCCTCTCACTTCAAACTCCAACACTAAAACTGTCACTTTTCCCGCCTCCAGGCCTGTGAACTCCTCGGTGGGTGAGGCCAACCGCTTGGCTCCGCCCCACCTGGTGTGGACATCAGACACTGGAGGGAGGCAACAAGGATTTTGTGTTTGGCTGGTGTCCCTGTCTAATGGGGGTGGGGGGGTGTTTGTATGTTATCTGTGACGACCTGGCAAGGCCAGGGCGCCACACATGCATTTCCCAAAAAAGATAGCTAATTTCTTTAAGAATCGTGCAATACTTCATTTCTCCTGCGGAGGCAGTGTAGGGAAATTAAGCTCTTGGAAACAGGTTCCACCCACAGGTTCATCTATGGCATTTTTTTTTAAAAAATGAAACAAAAAAATGGATGGCCGAAAAAAAAAGACCCTTTTTATATTAGATCATCCACTCAATTGGCTTAGAACAGCAAGCTAGAGGAATTCTTGCATAAACTGAATCATCTTCACCCATCAGTGAGTCATAAAAGGGTATAAGATAAGATTTGAGCCAATCCAAAAATGCTGGGATTTTTACTTATCTAGAGACAGGGGGATGTTGTTTTTTTTTTTATCAGAAGCATAGAGGCCATCTTTAGTGTTTCTACACTTGTATGGGATGGGAGACCTCATCCTCTATACTTTCCCAAGGTGGGCGCTACACTCTTTAGAAACATGTTCATAAAGGAAGACCCCTTTTAGTTTGTAGTTTTAAAAAGAAAAAAGTTTGAGAAGAGTTTAAAAAGAAAAGGTTATTGTTGTGAATAGAGATGGGCGAATCAATTTGTGGGGCTGTGGCGGCATCATCATTGTAGTATGACAAACAGATGACAGAGGGTCAGTCCAGCCAATCAAAAGACACATCGGGGATCTTGGAAGGTAGGGCACCTTGACGTCCAAAAACCTACTGGCCGATGGACCTGAGCCTCACAAATCAGGAGGTGCTATCATAGCCAGTATAAAAGCCAAGGCTGGGAATGCAGCAGTTGTTTTATAGTGAATCTGATGTCCAAAAACCTACTGACCTGGCTGATGTACCTGAATCCCACAAATCAGGAAGTGCTATTGTAGTCAGTATAAAAGACAAGGCTAGGAATGCAGCAGTTGTTCTGACGTCGAAAAACCTACAGACCTGGCCGATGGACCTGAGCCCCGCAAATCAGGAAGTGCCATCATAGCCAGTATAAAAGCCAAGGTTGGGAATGCAGCAGTTGTTTTGTAGTGAATCTGACGTCAAAAAAACCTGCTGACCTGGCTGATGGACCTGAACTCCACAAATCATTATGTGCTATCATAGCCAGAATAAAAGCCAAGGCTGGGAATGCAGCAGCTGTGCTGTAGTGAATTTGACGTTGAAAAACCTACTGACCTGGCTGATGGAACTGATCCACATAAATAAGAAGGTGCCATGATATACAGTATAAAAGCCAAGGCTGGGAATGCAGCAGTTGTTTTGTAGTGAATCTGACGTCAAAAAACCTGCTGACCTAGCTGATGGACCTGAACTCCAAAAATCATTATGTGCTATCATAGCCAGAATAAAAGCCAAGGCTAGGAATGCAGCAGCTGTGCTGTAGTGAATTTGACGTTGAAAAATCTACTGACCTGGCTGATGGAACTGATCCACATAAATAAGAAGGTGCCATCATAGACAGTATAAAAGCCAAGGCTAGGAATGCAGCAGTTGTTTTGTAGTGAATCTGACATCCAAAAACCTACTGACCTGGTTGATGGACCCGAGCCCTGCAAATCAGGAGGTGCTAATATAGCCAATATAAAAGCTAAGGCTGGGAATGCAGCAGTTATTTTTATAGTGAATCTGACATCCAAGAACCTACTGACCTGGCTGATGGTCCTGAGCTCCACAAATCATTAGGTGCTATCATAGCCAGTATAAAAGCCAAGGATGGGAATGCAGCAGTTGGTTTGTAGTGAATCTGACGTCCAAAAACCTACTCATCTGGCCGATGTACCTGAGTCCTGCAAATCAGGAGGTGCTATCATAGCCAGTATAAAAGCCAAGGCTGGGAATGCAGCAGTTGTTTTGTAGTGAATCTGACGTCCAAAAACCTAAAGACCTAACTGATGGACCTAAGCCCTGCAAAGCGATCTCTAGCTGTGATTTGGTATCATACAGCAATTCTTTAGGTACCTTAATGATCCTTCATGTACATTGAAATATGATGTAGAAAGAGTAACATTGGGGCAAAACTATGGTAGGTGCAAGGGTTGAAGTCATACCCGAACCATGGCTCCTAAAAGGGTGGAGGAAAAAAGGTCCCTGTCTCCCATATGATAAGACTATTACTACTCAAGGCCGGTGATAGTTGGAGATGATGACTTGGGGTGCAAAGAGATTTGCAATAGTGAGCATATTTTCAAAAAGTTTCTTTTTGGCATTGCCATTGCCCCGGAAGGCCCTGTAAGGAGATCTGTCTGGCAGGTACCACACGCAATGAATATTTACTTGACATTTCCAAGTTAGCGGGACCTTTAATATGCAATCTCTTAGTCTTTAGATGATTGAAATGTGCAATGAATTTTGCAGATTCCGCTTTTCAATCCGCCGGGTTTTTGCATGCGGCTCTCAGGGTTAACCAAGTGTAAGCAAGAGAGAGGCTGGATGTGCACACAATAGCAGAACACTCAATGTCATTCCTGAGTGATAATGTGGGATGACGGACACCCACATGGTGCCAATCTGATAATGCCGTTATTATCAGATTCAATACTCCTCCATTTACGATATTTCTTCACTGTCGCCTCTTTTTTCTAATTTCGTGTCTGGAATGGAGATACCTAAGGAGATCTTATTCAAATGTAAAGAAGAGATAAGAGCGAGGCTCGGTGGGTAATATATAGCGATTATTCTGGACGGGGTGTGGAAACTTTGGTAAAGTGGAGCGCAAAGGGCAGGGCGGGGGAAAAGTTCCAGTTCGAGACGTCTCGCTCCTTTCTGCTTCTCTTCTTACAGCATGAGACTGAACTGTATCATTATTCCCTCTCGTTAAATGCTCTGCGCTACGAAAGGCTGCCCCAATCTACATTATCTGCTCACATCAAGACATTGCCCCGGTCACATTCGACCGTCTTGCCATCTTCTGCTGCCCAATGCCACTTCTAGTCCCCTCCTAGGCTATATTGGTCTTCTCCAGGCCACGACTGGTCATCTCTTGGCCACCATTAGTCACCGCCATGCCACCACTGATCCACTCTTGGCCACCATTAGTCTCCACCATATCACCACTGCTCTCATATTGGCCACAAATGTCTCATTATGGCCACCACTGCTCTCATCATGGCCATCACTGGTAACCAGCTGTTTATCACTGCTCTCATCTTCCTGGCCACCATTGGTTCACTCTTGGCCACTATTGGTCTTCTCCATGTCACCACTGGTCTCATATTGGCCACAAATGTCTCATTATGGCCACCACTGGTCTCATATTGGCCACAAATGTCTCATTATGGTCCCCCCTAGTCTCATTATGGCCATCACTGGTTACTAGCTGTCTATCACTGTTTTCATCTTCCTGGTCACCATTGATCCACTCTTGGTCTTCTCCATGTCACCACTGATCTCATCTTGGCCTCTAATGTCTCATTATGGCCACCATTGCTCTCATCATGGCCATCACTTGTAACCAGCTGTTTATCACTGCTCTCATCTTCCTGGCCACCATTGGTTCAGTCTTGGCCACTATCGGTCTTCTCCATGTCACCACTGGTCTCATATTGGCCACGAATGTCTCATTATGGTCACCCCTAGTCTCATTATGGCCATCACTGGTTACTAGCTGTCTATCACTGTTTTCATCTTCCTGGTCACCAGTGATCCACTCTTGGTCTTCTCCATGTCACCACTGATCTCATCTTGGCCTCTAATGTCTCATTATGGCCACCATTGCTCTCATCATGGCCATCACTTGTAACCAGCTGTCTATCACTGCTCTCATCTTCCTTGCCACCATTGGTTCAGTCTTGGCCACTATCGGTCTTCTCCGTGTCACCACTGGTCTCATATTGGCCACGAATGTCTCATTATGGCCACCCCTAGTCTCACTATGGCCATCACTGGTTACTAGCTGTCTATCACTGCTCTCATCTTCCTGGTCACCATTGATCCACTCTTGGTCACTATTGGTCTTCTCCATGTCACCACTGATCTCATCTTGGCCTCTAATGTCTCATTATGGCCACCATTGCTCTCAACATGGCCATCACTGGTAACCAGCTGTCTATCACTGGTCTCATCTTCCTGGCCACCATTGGTTCACTCTTAGCAACTATTGGTCTTCTCCATGTCACCACTGGTCTCATCTTGGTCACTAATGTCTCATCATGGACACCACTGCTCTCATCATGGCCATCACTGGTAACCAGCTGTCTATCACTGCTCTCATCTTCCTGGTCACCACTGGTACACCCTTGGTCACTATTTGTCTTCTCCATGTCACCACTGATCTCATCTTGGCCACTAATGTTTCATCACGGCCACCACCGGTCCCATCATGGTCACCATTGTTCTCAACATGGCTATCACTGGTAACCAGCTATCACTGCTCTCATCTTCCTGGCCACAATTGGTCTACTCTTGGCCACTATTGGTCTTCTCCATGTCACCACTGATCTCATCTTGGCCACTAAAGTCTCATCATGGCCACCACCGGTCCCATCATGGTCATCAGTGGTTACCAGCTTTCTATCATTGCTCTCATCTTCCTGGCAACCACTGGTCTTCCTCTGGCTAACACTTTTCTCCTTTTTTACCACCATCGATCTCCTCTGATTTTCTCCTGTCTACCACTAGTATCCTTTTGGACCTGGTTGGTTTCTTCCAGGCCTCTACTATTTCCTTCTTGGCCACCTTCATGCCTCGTTTGGCCTCCTCTTGGCCACAATTGGTCTCCTCTTGACCACAACTGGTCTCCATCTGTCTATCACTCCTGTCTTCTTCGTAGCCACCAATGTTCCTCTGCATCACACTACACCTCTGTAAGACACACTTGCAACTTTGGCCCCTGACTAGGCTACAAGTGCTAAATATCTATATTTATTTTTTTTGTATTCAGTACAAACAGGGAGTGGCCCCCTTCTCAGCGAGCTGGACATTTCATTCTGTGAATCCCCCTGACTGTGTGTGTCCTGTTGGGACCCGGTCGCTCTCAGCCCTTAGCCACATTGAGGCCTATTTTAGACCCATGGTAAGGTTTTAATATTAGAGAGTGTAGGTACTCTCCCAACTGGGTACACCTTGGCATTGGTGGGATAGCTTTATGCTTTTTTTGATCAAAAACAGTGTTTACTAAGTACCCTATGTTTACATGCACTATGCTTTTATTTAGTTACAGCAGGGTATGTTTTCACAATTTTTTTCCTTGGTTTCTCCAAGTGCTAAATATCTGTTGTACTCCATCACCCTGGAATTTATTTAAAACCTCCTCCCATTTCTCTGGGTCTGAGCAATAAGGTCCATTAGGTTTCTATTCCGGGTGAAGACGTTTACTTTTTCTCCATCTCTTGGCATTGACTAGACTTGTTTCCTAACCACATTTACTTGTCTGTTGCCTGCCCTGACCGTCATTATGTCTCTCCTTGTGAAAAAAACCCAAAAACTTCACCTGCCCTGACAGTGACTTTTTCCAAAAGCTCTTTTGGTACAATTAACACCCGTCCTTTGACAGTCATTTTTAGCAGCTTTCTCCTCCCCTTCTGTTCAATGTGTGATAAAACCTCTATATAAAGCAGATAACACAGGATCCACCATTTACAATAGCTGATGTCACAGCTCACCTCCTCAACCTGTATAATAACTGATAACACCTCTATATTCAGTAGATAACACAGGATCCACCATACACAATAGGTGATGTCACAGCTCACCTCCTCCCTCTCCTGTACAATGACTAATAACACATCTATACACAGCAGATAACACAGGATCCACCATTCACAGTAAGTCACAACTCACCTCCTCCCCTTCTGTACAATGACTGATAACACCTCTATATACAGTGGATAACACAGTAACCACCATTCACAATAGGTGATGTCATAGCTCACCTCCTCTTCCTGTACAATCAATAATAACACCTCTATATACAGTAGATAACACGGGATCCACCATACACAATAGATGATGTCACAGCTCACCTCATCCTCCTGTACAATAACTGATAACACTTGTATATACTGTAGATAACACAGGATCCACCATTCACAATAGGTGATGTCACAGCTCACCTCCTCCTCCTGTACAATGAATAATAACACCTCTATATACAGTAGATAAGACAGGATCCACCATTCACAATAGGTAATGGTACAGCTCACCTCCTCCCCTTCCTGTACAATGACCGATAACAGCTCTATATACAGTAGATAAGACAGGATCCACCATTCACAATAGCATAGACCACCAGGAAACATAAAAGTAAACCCACCATTGCCTTAAATCCTCAGGTTTCTTACAATTAATGCCTTTGCTACAATAGACCATGGGTAACATCATTTATAAATAACCCATTCATTACTCTGGACCACCAGGGATTTTGAACTTAAGATAAAAAATAGCATCCTAAGTAGAGTTGAGCGGATCGCCGGTCATAATCCGGGCCCGGCGGATCCGGATCGGGTTGTCGCTGAAGTCCGGATCTGATCTGCAATCGTGACTATGAAAATCAATGGGCAGCCGGATCCGGGATGGGGGGGGTGGGAGAGAGAGAGAGAGAGAGAGAGAGAGGGGGAGGGGAGAGGAGAGAGGGAGAGGGAGAGAGAGAGAGGGGGGGGAGGGGGAGGTGGAGGGGGAGGGGGAGAGGGGAGAGGGAGAGGAGAGAGAGGGGGGGGAGGGGGAGAGGGAGAGGGAGAGAGAGACCCGGATCGTGCACCCCGAATCCCGGGTACTGGTCGGACTCGGATCGGGCACTCAAACCGTGCGGATCCGGATTTTGCGGATCCGGGTCCGCTCAACACTAATCCTAAATCCATAATGCTCTTCACGTCATATATCATTAGTGAAAAGCATGTATTGTTTGCATTAATTGCCCAGTACCATATTACATAGTACTATGATGCTACTAATGGTGCCGTACTGTAGAGGGCGCCGTCCTCGCACCGGAATGATTGGAGCTCTCCCTCCTCTATCTGGAAATGACCACTGAAATCCGATTAGGAAGTTAAGTGGTGAAATTAAAGACGACACATAAAAATAATCAAAAAGATGCCTGTGATAATAATAAAAAAAAAAAAAAATAAAGAGCATTTTTGGCATGAGGAGCATTTGCTGGGTGCAGACCTTGGAGATTGGGTTACCTTGCTGCAAGGGCAGACGGGCGATGGCTGCAGATAACGAGGAGGTGGCTCTGACACATGGCAGAGATATAAATGACTAACTGATTCCTCTGCCCGACGTGTGCCAGGTACAACGCTCTGGGAGTGCAGATAGCGACATTGTACAGATGAGCACATCTTTTGAAATTCAGATTTACCAGCTTTGTAGAATCTTATTTCTCCCCAAAAATCGATTTGCTGCAAAGCTCAAGTGCTGCAAAGCCTCCAATTACCCTGATACGACATGTGTAACACCCTGAGGTCTCCTAGGACTGTAGCCAACCTCTTTAACGCAAACACAGGTTTAGTTATACTTACAGTGTGCCCACCCATGTCCTGTCCACCGCCATTAACTTGAGAACGGCGGCAGCTATAGGCATAGAAGTGGTGTCTAGGTATAGTAAAGTAGCCATGCACTATGGAATGAAACCACCTATAGCGCCACCTGGTGGAAAACAACGGAGTTAGCATTTTTATCTCGAAAACGGAACGAGATAGAGAAAAAAAGTGAATTACAAAGTTGTAGGGCATCATCAATTCAATACGAATCGACACCTTGCATACAGAAATGCTATGATATGAAACCCATGACCCCCGCCCAAAACATTGAATGCTGGTCACGCATATGGCGCTCATTTAACTTTGATGCTCAAAGTGGCCGCCGTCAGCTGCAATGCACATCTGGACTCTGCACAGCATACTGTATCTTGCTGCACGTTGTGCAATATGGTAGGTGACACGTTTGCACAAGCATCTGTGATACGTCGTCGTAGGTCCTGCAATGTTGGTGGAGGGGTTGCATACACCGGCTGTTTGATGTGACCTCACAGAAAGGAGTCCAATGGGGTCAGGTCAGGTGAGCGGAGGCCACTCCACACAGCCACCATACCCAATGACTTGTAGGAAGGTCTCCATGAGGTATCGCTTCACGTCCGCAGCCTTGTGAGTTTTACACGTTCTAATCATAGCATTTCTGTATGCAAGGTGTCGATTCGTATTGAATTGATGATGCCCTACAACTTTATCATTCACTTTTTTTCTCTCTTGTTCCGTTTTCGAGATAAAAATGCTAACTCCGTTGTTTTCCACCAGGTGGCGCTATAGGTGGTTTCATTGTGTAGCGCATGGATACTTTACTATACCTAGACACCACTTCTATGCCTATAGCTGCCGCCGCTCTCAAGTTAATGGTGGTGGACAGGATACGGGTGGACACAAATTTTATTTTTTTTTTATTTATGTCTCTGAGTAGACAGATGGTAACTGTTCTTCAGTGCTTTATGGATTTCTCTCCTGATCCAGATTCCTTACAAAACGTCTGCTGCATTCCCTGCCTTTGCTATTATACTGGCTATGATAGCCGCTGTGATTGCATATGCTATAACATGTGATTTGATAGCTGCAAGACATCATGGAGAAGTCCACACGGCCATGCCACAAATCATGTCAGCCTTCTCTGGCGGATGTAATCTTCTGCTTTATGTTAAATGGTGATTGTTCAAATTTGCCGGGTGCAGCGAATTTCCTAAAATTTGATTTGATTTGCATTGTCTCTGTCAAACTGAGTTTTGCACAAACTTCGCCGACTGTCATGGAGGCATTGGGCTCTGTTCACACTGCAGAGTCTGACACTGAGCCCGATAGTTTCTCTCATTAGCACGCTGTACAAATGACTAGTAAGACGTAGTACAGCGTATTCCCCACTAGGTGGCAACAGAGTAGTGAAGGAGTCAAGGTAACACTAACAGAAAGGCAGCTGAAGTACAGCAGAGTAACTTCAGCAGGTAGTTAACAGGCGAACCACCAGGGGGCAATAGAGTAGTCAAGCAGTCAGGGTCTAGCTGGGAAAGTCAAGTCACTGCAAAGGGAGGATCAAAATCAAGTCAGAAAACAGAACTGAAGTCAGAAGCCGGGAGATCAGGTATGCAGAGGGGAACACAAACAGCAGACAGGAGAGGGAAGTCAGGGACCGGGACGAACGGGAGGGGGTACAAGTCAGGGCATGGTAGCAAGGAGTCAGGAGCAAGTCACAGGCTGCAGAACAAAACTATCACCAGCACCAGGAATGCAAGTGGAGAGACAAGATATACCGTAGTGTCTCCTGAAACCAGAATGAGGCTGATGGGAGTTAACCCCTGACATGACCAGGCTGGGTCTGGGAAACTCTGGAGCAGAGAATACCGGTCCTGGATAATGCCACTCGTGTCTGCGATCAACAGAGGCAAACTCAGGTGTCAACCTGCTGTGTGCTGATTCTTAGGCAAGGCTAGCAAGAGTAAAGTCGGCGTTACACGCCACGATATATCGTGCGATCGCATGAGCGATCGCACCCGCCCCCGTCGTTTGTGCGTCACAGGCAATTCATTGTGCGTCACGGGCAATTCATTGCCCATGGCTCACAATGTTGTTAACCCCCGTCACAAGTATTTACCTCCCTAACGACCTCGCTATGGGCGGCGAACATCCTCTTCCTGAAGGGGGAGGGATGTTCGGCGTCACAGCGGCGTCACACAGTGGCCGCCCAATAGAAGTGGAGGGGCGGAGATGAGCGGGACGTAAACATCCCGCCCACCTCCTTCCTTCCTCATTGCCGGCGGGACGCAGGGAAGCTGTGTTTGTTGTTCCCAGGGTGTCACACGGAGCAATGTGTGCTGCCGCAGGAACGACGAACAACCGGCGCGCAGAAGGAGGAACGACATTATGAAAATGAACGATGTGTCAACAAGCAACGATAAGGTGAGTATTTTTGATCGTTAACAGTCGTTCGGACGTGTCATACGCTACGACATCTCTAACGATGCCGGATGTGCGTCACAAATTCCATGACCCCGGCGATATATCGTTAGATATATCGTAGCGTGTAACGGGGCTTTTAATCTCTGCTAGTCATCTTCCTTCTTTAATCACATGTTGTGGGGTGACATCACATCTGCTTCCCTCCTATTTATGCTGGTTGAAACTATCTACCCATGCCAGTTATAGTTTATTCTGTGTTGGTCTGTGAGCTTTGGTGTCCCAGACTTTCTGGTGAAAGTGCTGCTTTTTGTTGGGAGAGGTAGTGGAGTTCACCCCTGTTGTCTTGTTGCGCCCTTCCTGCTCTTGTTTCCCTCCTAATCTCTTATTGTCTTATACCTCTGTGTGTGCATGCTGTGTGACACAGTTTTGGTTTCCCCTGTCTCTCTGTTTCTGTGGTTTTCAACACAATTGGTCAGGAGAAGGGCCATTAAGGCGACTCAGGCCTCTCCACCATTAAGAGTGAAGCAACCCTGAGGCATCAGGTGCCACAAAATGTAACCTGTGGAAAACCAAACCCCGTAATATCTGTGCCAGTCAACATACCAGCACCCTCAGACCACATACATAACCCCAATTCCAGACTGGGAGACTGCCTAGCAACAGGTAAAAGGGATGGGCACTTATTGGCTAATTGCAACCCAATCTGTAAGGAGAGACCCAGCAAGGGGGAGGGACCAGTGGTCAATTGGGAAGTTGGCGGGAGGAAGTGGTGAGAAATAGTCAGTGAAGGAAGAAGTAGGGAGTGGAAAGGTGAAAGTGAAGGAGTGAGGGGAGTTAGGAGTGAGAGAGAGAGGAGTGAAGTAAAGAAGGAAAGGTGTAAAGACCTAAAGTAAGAACGGAACGCTGTAAAGGAGACAAGGACTGTGGAGTAAGCAACTGGGACTCCAGGAACCGCGGGTTACCTGTGGAACTGGAATACTCCAGGAACCGCGGGACGCCTGTGGAACTGGAATACTCCAGGAACCGCGGGACGCCTATGGAACTGGAATACTCCAGAAACCGCGGGACGCCTGTGGAACTGGAATACTTCAGAAACCGCGGGACGCCTATGGAACTGGAATACTCCAGAAACCGCGGGACGCCTGTGGAACTGGAATACTTCAGAAACCGCGGGACGCCTATGGAACTGGAATACTCCAGAAACCGCGGGACGCTTATGGAACTGGAATACTCCAGAAACCACGGGACGCCTGTGGAACTGGAATACTTCAGAAACCGCGGGACGCCTGTGGAACTGGAATACTTCAGAAACCGCGGGACGACTGTGGAACTGGAATACTTCAGAAACCGCGGGACGCCTGTGGAACTGGAATACTTCAGAAACCGCGGGACGCCTGTGGAACTGGAATACTTCAGAAACCGCGGGACGACTGTGGAACTGGAATACTTCAGAAACCGCGGGACGCTTATGGAACTGGAATACTTCAGAAACCGCGGGACGCTTATGGAACTGGAATACTTCAGAAACCGCGGGACGCCTGTGGAACTGGAATACTCCAGAAACCGCGGGACGCCTGTGGAACTGGAATACTCCAAAAACCATGGGACGCCTGTGGAACTGGAATACTCCAGGAACCGCGGGACGCCTGTGGAAGTCTGGAACCAAGGCTCACAGGACTCAGGACGAGGCAGGGTGCAGACCCTAGGACAGCGGGACACTTTATGGTCAGCTGTTAAATCTGCCAGGTGAGAGGATCTCCAGGGTCCCTCACCAACCAAAGAGTCTGAAGCCTCAGCAGCAAAGAAGGGACCGGGGATTGAGTCCTTTAAATAGTCCAGGTTGCCTGCAATAGGACCAAGACTGAAACGGAGAAGTTCCCCCAGAAGCGCTTAGCCACGGGAGCCCATCAACAACAAGTGTGCACAGAGGACAGCGATCCCAGGTCACAGTTGGCATGGAGAACAAGGGGAGTGGGAACACCTTGGTCCAGGTACAAAGCCCAAAGTAAAAGGCAAGTTGAAACTGCAATACCGGTGTGGACTGTTTCCTTCTCGCCTCTGTACACGTACACTGACTGTCCCCTACTGTAGCCCCTCATCATCCACTTTTGGGGCCTAGTCCTGCTTGCGGTGGGCCCAAAACACCTAAGCTGCATTACTCCACCAGCCCCAGCAGGACCCTGCAGCGGTGGCTTCAATAACCTGGCCTCACACCGCAAGTGGCGTAGTCGAAAACTCTTTTTCATTTATTTTATTTTTATTTTTATTTTTCACCCTTTTATCGGAGCGACCCCCAGGGTCACGTAAACCGGGCATCGGCCGCGACCATGACTGTTCACCCCTGCGCACCGCACGCCCGGGACAGAGTACCCCACAGCCCTGGGGCATCACAGGAGTATCCCTGGGGATAGCACAAGGCCCCATAGCTTGAGGGTCAGCTTCGGAGCCCTGATTTCCCACTATCCCGTAGTCATCATGACAGTCTCTACTAAATTGTTTTCTTGGTTTTGAGATTGTATCTGATTTAGAATATTTTGCGGCAAATCTAATAGTAACGGCAATGTGAACAAAGTCCAAAAGGTCTGGAGCAACATTTGGAAACCCACAAACTTTTAATTAATTGATCTCTTGTTGAACTGGAAACAAAATTTCACTTACAGCGCAATTTGTAAATTAAGATATCGGGTACAACAACCTGCATCTGCTTATATAATATGTATGTATGTGGTGTGTGACCGGGAGAAAGAGTGATGCAGCGGATACAGCGTCCACACTAGTGAGTAACGGGGACATGTAATTCTGTATATACACCGTGTGCAGAATTATTAGGCAAGTTGTATTTTAGAGGATTTTTTTTATTATTGATCAACAACTATGTTCTCAATCAACCCAAAATACTCATAAATATCAAAGCTTAATATTTTTGGCAGTTGGGGTTTTTTAGATTTGGTTGTCTTAGGAGGATCTGTTTGTGCAGGTAACTATTACTGTGCAGAATTATTAGGCAACTTAATAAAAACCAAATATATTCCCATCTCACTTGTTTATTTTCACCAGGTAATCCAATATAACTGCACAAAATTTATAAATAAACATTTCTGACATGCAAAAACAAAACCCAAAAAATGAGTGACCAACCTAGCTCCCTTTCTTTCTGATGACACTCGGCAGCCGACCATCCATAGATTCTGTCATTGCTTGATCTGTTTACGATCAACATTGCGTGCAGCAGCCACCACAGCCTCCAGACACTGCTCCGAGAGGTGGACTGTTTTCCATCCCTGTAGATTTTACATTTTATGAGGGACCACAGGTTCTCTATGGGGTTCAGATCAGGTGAACTAGGGGGCCATGTCATTATTTTTTCATCTTTTAGACATTTACTGGCCAGCCACGCTGTGGAGTAGTTGGATGCATGTGATGGAGCATTGTCCTGCATGAAAATCATGTTTTTATTGAACGATACCGACTTCTTCCTGTACCACTGCTTGAAGAAGTTGTCTTCCAGAAACTGGCAGTAGGTCTGGGAGTTGAGCTTCACTCCATCCTCAACCCGAAAAGGTCCCACAAGTTGATCTTTGATGATACCAGCCCATACCAGTGCCCACCTCCACCTTGCTGGCGTCTGAGTCGGAGTGGAGCTCTCTGCCCTTTACTGATCCAGCCTCTGGCCCATCCATCTGCCCATCAAGAGTCACTCTCATTTCATCAGTCCATAAAACCTGAGAAAAATCAGTCTTAAGATATTTCTTGGCCCAGTCTTGACGTTTTATCTTATGTTTCTTGTTCAGAGGTGGTGGTTTTTCAGCCTTCCTTACCTTGGCCATGTCCCTGAGTATGGCACACCTTGTGCTTTTTGATACTCCAGTAACGTTGCAGCTCTGAAATATGGCCAAACTGGTGGCAAATGGCATCTTGGCAGCTTCACGCTTGATTTTCCTCAATTCATGGGCAGTTATTTTGCGCTTTTTTGCCCAACACGCTTCTTGCGACCCTGTTGGCTATTTGCCATGAAACGCATGATTGTTCGGTGATCACGCTTCAAAAGTTTGGCAATTTTGAGACTGCTGCATCCCTCTGCAAGACATCTCACAATTGTGGACTTTTCAGAGCCCGTCAAATCTCTCTTCTGACCCATTTTGCCAAAGGAAAGAAAATTGCCTAATAATTAAGCCCCCCTTATATAGGGTGTTGCTGTCATTACACCGCACCCCTCCTCATTACAGAGAGGTACATCACCTGATTTACTTAATTGGTAGTTGGCTCTCAGCCTATACAGCTTGGAGTAGGACGACGTGTATAAAAGGTATCATGGGATCAATATACTCATTTGCCTAATAATTCTGCACACGGTGTAAGTGGGAGCAGAAGTGATGTCATTTACTGCTGGTTACGAGTACATAGAACACGAGCATGGTAGTGCCCGCTCATCACTAGTTGGAGACCTACACTTCATTCAAGTAGTTTCGGGTTAGGGCCCATTTTCCAGAATTTGTCAGCAGCAGTTATAATTCGGATTGATTTTATAAAGACAAACTCTGTGTGTTGTTTGCAGATTCAGAGAGAAATACTGCTAAGATAGACGATTCTCACCCACAAGTCTTTTATGCCGAAAACCTTCACAGGAAAGATCCGATAAAGGCCCATGCATCAAAACAATGCTCCTTTTTGATCAAATATTTAGCAGAACGTCGCGGCTTATTTGATCCTAATAGAGAAAACACATATAACATTCACCCAAGCAGCGCTCAGTGATACAACATGCTCTTCCCATTCCAATACGGCTCATAGCAGAGAATACTACACAGGTCCATATTATAGATCCACAGGAACTACGTGTGCCCCATAGGTGTCCATGTACTCAGCAGAGCTCAGATCCACCACACACTGCCGAGGAACGTCTCATGCTTTGTTGAGGTTTAAGCTTTGTTTTTCTGACTCTGAGCACAAAACCTCCTACAGTATCTATCCCTCTATCTATCCCTCTATCTATCCCTCTATCTATCTATCTATCTATCTATCTATCTATCCCTCTATCTATCCCTCTATCTATCTATCTATCTATCTATCCCTCTATCTATCTATCTATCCCTCTATCTATCTATCTATCTATCCCTCTATCTATCTATCCCTCTATCTATCTATCCCTCTATCTATCTATCTATCTATCCCTCTATCTATCTATCTATCTATCTATCTATCTATCCCTCTATCTATCTATCTATCTATCTATCTATCCCTCTATCTATCTATCTATCTATCTATCTATCTATCCCTCTATCTATCTATCTATCTATCCCTCTATCTATCTATCCCTCTATCTATCTATCCCTCTATCTATCTATCTATCTATCTATCCCTCTATCTATCTATCTATCTATCCATCTATCTATCCCTCTATCTATCTATCTATCTATCTATCTATCCCTCTATCTATCTATCCCTCTATCTATCTATCCCTCTATCTATCTATCTATCTATCCCTCTATCTATCTATCTATCCATCTATCTATCCCTCTATCTATCTATCTATCTATCTATCTATCCCTCTATCTATCTATCCCTCTATCTATCTATCTATCTATCTATCTATCCCTCTATCTATCCCTCTATCTATCTATCTATCTATCCCTCTATCTATCTATCCCTCTATCTATCTATCTATCTATCTATCTATCCATCCCTCTATCTATCTATCTATCTATCTATCCCTCTATCTATCTATCCCTCTATCTATCTATCTATCCCTCTATCTATCTATCTATCTATCTATCTATCTATCCCTCTATCTATCCATCCCTCTATCTATCTATCTATCTATCTATCTATCTATCCCTCTATCTATCTATCCATCCCTCTATCTATCTATCCCTCTATCTATCTATCTATCTATCCATCTATCTATCCCTCTATCTATCCCTCTATCTATCCCTCTATCTATCTATCGATCCCTCTATCTATCTATCTATCTATCTATCTATCTATCTATCTATCCCTCTATCTATCTATCTATCTATCTATCCATCTATCTATCTATCTATCTATCTATCTATCTGTCCCTCTATCTATCCCTCTATCTATCTATCTATCTATCCCTCTATCTATCTATCTATCTATATATCTGTCGCGGGCGGAGGAGGGGACACTGCGCTCTCCCACTGCTCGGGTCCGGCTGCCGCTGCTGCTGCGGCCTCTGCTGCTCGGTGGCTCGAGCGATGGGCCGGATCCCGGGGACTCGAGCGGCGCTCCTCGCCCGTGAGTGAAAAGGGGATTGGTTTTGGGGATTTATTGTCCGTGACGCCACCCACGGTTGTGGTGATTGTGTGGACACCACCGCTTCTCTGTATGGGGATCCCGGGAGCGGTGACAGGGAGCACCTTTGTTGTTATTTCTCCCCTCCGTGGGTAGGGGGTTGGTTGTCCCGGGGCCCGGTGATGGGGTAGGGATGGATGGCAGGCCAGGTGCAGGGCCTGGTGAGGTGCAGGGTCGTGGGGGCAGCGCTGTGCCGTACGGCACGGTGGTACTCACTCAGCCGGAGACGTTGACACAGTTCTCGGTGAAACACACGGCTGGAAAGACGGTTCCCACGGACGGCTGCTGTTGCTTTTCCCCGGTAGGTAACGGTGACTGTCTCTTTCCCTGCACCTTGTGTAATGTTGGTAGCGATGGGTTCCCACCGGTAACCCACTCTCCGACTTGGATATGGGCCGGAGGAGCCCCTCTTTGCCCGCAGGCGCTGGCCCTGAGAAACTGGTGCCTTGGCGGTGGCGGTGTCTCTCTCATACGGTTGGACGGTTGCCTTCAATCGGGACTTAGTTGTTTGGAGACCCGGAGGTCCCCTTCACTGACGGATTTGGCAAATTCACGGCGACTCCTAGCCTTGCCGGGATCCGAAAGGCCCCTGACAATGGTGCTGGCTTCTCCTTGTGTACCGGTCCAGTACCGCCGGGCCACCACCCGTCCACGGTCCTTACGGCACCTCCGATAGGCCACTCCTGCAGACGGTCACCGCCGTCTGCCAACCTTGCTGTCTCAGTCCGGGGCACATACTCGGACCAACTTCAGGCTGCTCTGTTACTTTTTCTCTTTCCACTTCAACTCCTCTCACTTGCTCCTCTACCACTCAAGCTCTGCCTGAGCTCAACTCTCCCTCTGACTTCCTCCTCCAAACTCTAACTCTTTCTGACTGCCTGGTTTTCCCGCCTCCAGGACTGTGAACTCCTCGGTGGGCGGAGCCAACCGCCTGGCCCACCCCCTGGTGTGGACATCAGCCCCTGGAGGAAGGCAACAAGGATTTTTGGTCTAGCTTAGGTGTACCTAACCGGGGTGTAGGGTGTGGTGATGTCATTACCTGTGACCCCTGGCTTGCCCAGGGCGTCACATATCCCTCTATCTATCTATCTATCTATCTATCTATCTATTTATCTATCCCTCTATCTATCTATCTATCTATCTATCCCTCTATCTATCTATCTATCTATCTATCTATCCCTCTATCCCTCTATCTATCCCTCTATCTATCTATCTATCCCTCTATCTATCTATCTATCTATCTATCTATCCCTCTATCTATCTATCTATCCCTCTATCTATCTATCCATCCCTTTATCTATCTATCTATCTATCTATCTATCCCTCTATCTATCTATCTATCTATCCCTCTATCTATCCCTCTATCTATCTATCTATCTATTCCTCTATCTATCTATCCATCCCTTTATCTATCCCTCTATCTATCTATCTATCCCTCTATCTATCTATCTATCTATCCCTCTATCTATCCCTCCATCTATCTATCTATCTATCTATCTATCTATCCCTCTATCTATCTATCCATCCCTTTATATATCCCTCTATCTATCTATCTATCCCTCTATCTATCTATCTATCTATCTATCTATCTATCTATCTATCTATCCCTCTATCTATCCCTCCATCTATCTATCTATCTATCTATCTATCTATCTATCTATCTATCCCTCTATCTATCTATCTATCCCTCTATCTATCTATCTATCTATCCCTCTATCTATCCCTCCATCTATCTATCTATCTATCTATCTATCTATCTATCTATCTATCCCTCTATCTATCTATCCATCCCTTTATATATCCCTCTATCTATCTATCTATCCCTCCATCTATCTATCTATCTATCTATCTATCTATCTATCTATCCCTCTATCTATCTATCTATCCCTCTATCTATCTATCCATCCCTTTATATATCCCTCTATCTATCTATCTATCCCTCTATCTATCTATCTATCTATCTATCTATCTATCTATCTATCTATCTATCTATCTATCTATCTATCTATCCCTCTATCTATCCCTCCATCTATCTATCTATCTATCTATCTATCTATCCCTCTATCTATCTATCTCTTCTGTCTGTTATGTGAAGTTTTCCTGATGAGTTGCTCAGACAAGTCTTTGGGTTACAGGGGAGAATCATTAGGTGCTATTGCAGGGTGACAGGCTGCAGACTAGTCGTATTTTTGACAGAAGGGTCTGGCAATCAGTGTCAGGCTGCAGATTACAGGTCCGACAAAATAAAGTGCCCAGGATGGAAATAATGTGCTGCTATTGATTGTGTCCAGATATTCCAGGCCCCCATAGATTGCAGCCACATATCCAGCCCTGCGCACTGATGATAATCACACGCTGTGCTGAGATAGTCTCATTTTGCCACCAATGTCCTTCGATTTCTTCTGTATCCCACATTTCCAAGCTATTTTTATCCAAATCTACCTGGTTCCTGAATACAATGCGGCCCCTGCAGCGGTCGAGCTGCTCGGATCCGTGTGCTTTCTTGTGGCTCGAGGGTCTCCGGACCCGGGGGCTTGGGGCCACTTTAAATATGAAGGGGGGAGTTATTTACAGGGGATGTATAGTTCCTGACGCCACCCGTGGTGTACGGTAATGAGGAGATACCGCCGCTGCCGTTGGGAGGGCCCGGGGTGATGGAGTGGGGCACCAAGGTGTGGTTGCCCTCCACGGGTAGGGGAAGGCCCCGGGAATCGGTGGGATGCCGTGGGGTGCAGGGATCACTCAGGTACTCACTCAGTCAATAAGCAGACGCTGACAATCGGGTAAATCATATCTTTGGGTATCGCTGCCGCTTGAGGGGAGCTCGTCTGGGTCCCGTCCCCTGCAGTGTTGTCTGGTGATCCATGACCTGCCTCCTGGCACTAAGTTTAACTTCAACGTAGTGGCCCAGTAGTCTGAAACTTGCCGGGCCACGCTCCCCACTGTGGCTAAGTGTGGGAGCCTGCTCTCAGGGCTTACGCTTGGGATTTTCTTGGACCGCTTGCTTGGAAGGCCCTATCACCCTCGTTGCACTAGTGCCCCCATTCTGGAGCGGTTGGGAACAGATCATAAAAGCTCCGTTCTCCTCAGGTTAATTGCCGGGTTGCCTGAAGCTTCTCCCCGATCAAGGGTCCGTGTACCCTGCCGTGCCTTTGGTCCCGGACCGGTGATCGTGCCAGGCTGCTGACCGTCCTCCTTAACAGGTCCAATCCCCTGCGACCGGGGGTCCGACTCCTCAAGGTCCAGACCACCGTCTGCAACCTAGGCAGTTTCTCTTGGGAGCCAGCACTCCCAACCTCCTCTGAGCTCCTCACAGCTCGAGGGCTACGTCACTCCTTCCTTTCTCACTACTCACTACCGACTCACTGCACTCCTGACCTCACCTCCCTGACCCCCCAGGTGGTCCACTCTATTCCAATCAAGCCGTCCACTGGTGTGTCTGGTGGGTGTGGTGCAGTGTGTACAGGGTGTGGTGCAGGATTTGATTTGCTGTTGGAGGCAACACTGCAGGATAGGGACCCAGAACCATGAGGGACGTGGAATATCGCACGGAAGGGCAGTTTGTGCAGTACCCTGTGACGACCTGATAGTCCAGGGGCATCACAGTACCCAGCGAGTGGGGGAGTAGGGGTCTTTGGAAGGTTCTGTGTACACTATGTTACCTTATGTTAGTATTGGCAATCAGACGTAAAAGGGATAAACAGAAAGGGGATACAGGGGGCCCGCCGGCCCTAGCCCCTGCTTCAGCTGGATGTGCACCAAGGCTGAACATCCAGTTGAAATGCATCATGATACAGAGATGGTGAGTATGTATGCCAGGATGGGGGACATATATACCAGGATGGGCCCAGGATGGGGACATATATACCAGGATGGGGGACATATGTACCAGGATGGGCCCAGGATGTGGACATATATACCAGGATGGGCCCAGGATGGGGACATATATATCAGGATGGGGAACATTATACCAGGATGGGCCCAGCATGGGGACATATATACCAGGATAGGAGACATATATAACAGGATGGGAACATATAATAGATTGGGGGACATTATTACATAATGGGGGCAGGGCCACTCATATGCCCTTATATGATTTACAACAATAAATGTAAACACACATAAACAGACATCTGACCAACATGCTGGGATGGGGGTGGCCCAGGTCCAAATTTTGTACTGGGGCCCATCGAACTCTAGTTACGCCACTGTAGAGGAATATAGTGCCCACAGTCTAGCCATCGAATCCGACCAAAACAGACAGAGCTACAAGCCCAGAGAGGACAGACTGTGCCAACACTGTGACCTGGAGGCCCTGGAAGATGAAACCCACCTCCTGCTACACTGTACCAAATACTCAGCAGTGGAGGACACTCCCTTCAGGAGACTCTCCCATCTCTTTCTGGATTTAAAGGGGTTGTCCACTACTTTTACATTGATGGCCTAACCTTAGGATAGGTCATCAATGTTTGTTCAGCCATGGTCTGACACCCATCACCCCCGCCGATCAGCTGTTTTCAGTCACGGCAGTAGTTGGAACTGCCCCATCCTCTGATAATGGCTGCGGCTGGGTACTGTCCATCTGCCTCCTATTCAAATCAATGAGGCAGATGTTCAGTACCCGGTCGCGGCCATTATCAGAGGATGGGGCAGTTCCAGATCTAAGCAGTTCCAGCCCCCTGATGTCGCCGCCGGGACCAAGAACATCTGATCGGCGGGGGTGCCGGGTGTCGGACCCCAGCCAATCATACATTGATGACCTATCCTAAGAATAAGCCATCATTGTAAAAATAGTGGACAACCTTTTTAAGCTCAATGGAGGATGAAGAGAAAACATATACAGCATCCTGCTGGAGGAAGAAGAGAGTGCGGTGGAGTGAGTGCACGGCATAGGCTGCAGAGAACTATGGACTTCCATAGCCCCACCCATCGATCCTACACGCCCCATCCATATTCCCTATTGTATGCCTGATTGGGCAAAACTTAAGTGTATTTACAGTCAGGGCCAGAAATATTTGGACAGTGACACAAGTTTTGTTATTTTAGCTGTTTACAAAAACATGTTCAGAAATACAATTATATATATAATATGGGCTGAAAGTGCACACTCCCAGCTGCAATATGAGAGTTTTCACATCTAAATCGGAGAAAGGGTTTAGGAATCATAGCTCTGTAATGCATAGCCTCCTCTTTTTCAAGGGACCAAAAGTAATTGGACAAGGGACTCTAAGGGCTGCAATTAACTCTGAAGGCGTTTCCCTCGTTAACCTGTAATCAATGAAGTAGTTAAAAGGTCTGGGGTTGATTACAGGTGTGTGGTTTTGCATTTGGAAGCTGTTGCTGTGACCAGACAACATGCGGTCTAAGGAACTCTCAATTGAGGTGAAGCAGAACATCCTGAGGCTGAAAAAAAGAAAAAATCCATCAGAGAGATAGCAGACATGCTTGGAGTAGCAAAATCAACAGTCGGGTACATTCTGAGAAAAAAGGAATTGACTGGTGAGCTTGGGAACTCAAAAAGGCCTGGGCGTCCACGGATGACAACAGTGGTGGATGATCGCCGCATACTTTCTTTGGTGAAGAAGAACCCGTTCACAACATCAACTGAAGTCCAGAACACTCTCAGTGAAGTAGGTGTATCTGTCTCTAAGTCAACAGTAAAGAGAAGACTCCATGAAAGTAAATACAAAGGGTTCACATCTAGATGCAAACCATTCATCAATTCCAAAAATAGACAGGCCAGAGTTAAATTTGCTGAAAAACACCTCATGAAGCCAGCTCAGTTCTGGAAAAGTATTCTATGGACAGATGAGACCAAGATCAACCTGTACCAGAATGATGGGAAGAAAAAAGTTTGGAGAAGAAAGGGAACGGCACATGATCCAAGGCACACCACATCCTCTGTAAAACATGGTGGAGGCAACGTGATGGCATGGGCATGCATGGCTTTCAATGGCACTGGGTCACTTGTGTTTATTGATGACATAACAGCAGACAAGAGTAGCCGGATGAATTCTGAAGTGTACCGGGATATACTTTCAGCCCAGATTCAGCCAAATGCCGCAAAGTTGATCGGACGGCGCTTCATAGTACAGATGGACAATGACCCCAAGCATCAGCCAAAGCTACCCAGGAGTTCATGAGTGCAAAAAAGTGGAACATTCTGCAATGGCCAAGTCAATCACCAGATCTTAACCCAATTGAGCATGCATTTCACTTGCTCAAATCCAGACTTAAGAC